>NW_026529798.1:0-44545 GCF_028500815.1 Rissa tridactyla | reverse complement strand
CGTTGGAAAGCTCTTTGGCAGCCGCTCGCGTGGGGCCCCACAGCCCGTGGGGCAGCGGGCTTTCCGGCGGCCAACGTCCTTGGCGACACCAGCGCCCACGTGGCGCTGCAGCGCCAGCCTGCGAAGCATTTTCCGGTAGGGCCGCGGCTCTGGTGACAGCTCCCACGCCCGAAGAGCCAGGAGGGAAAGCCGTGCCTCGTTGGAAAGCCCTTTGGCAGCCGCTCGCGTGGCCCCACAGCCCGTGGGGCTGCGGGCTTTCCGGCAGCCTGCAGCCTCGGCGACACCTGTGACCACGTGGCGCCGCGGCGCCAGCCCGCGAAGCATTTTCCGGTAGGACCGCGGCTCTGGCGACAGCTCCCACGCCCGAAGAGCCAGGAGGGAAAGCCGTGCCTCCTTGGAAAGCTCTTTGGCAGCCGCTCGCATGGCCCCACAGCCCGTGGGGCTGCGGGCTTTCCGGCGGCCATCAGCCTCGGCGACACAGGCGCCCACGTGGCGCCGCCACGCTAGCCTGCGAAGCATTTTCCGGTAGGGCCGCGGCTCTGGCGACAGCTCCCACGCCCGAAGAGCCAGGAGGGAAAGCCGTGCCTCGTTGAAAAGCTCTTTGTCAGCCGCTCGCATGGCCCCACAGCCCGTGGGGCTGCGGGCTTTTTGGCGGCCGTCAGCCTCGGCGAAACCTGCGACCATTTGGCGCCGCCGCGCCAGCCTGCGAAGCATTTTCCGGTAGGGCCGCGGCTCTGGCGACAGCTCCCACGCCCGAAGAGCCAGGAGGGAAAGCCGTGCCTCGTTGGAAAGCTCTTTGGCAGCCGCTCGCGTGGCCCCACAGCCCGTGGGGCTGCGGGCTTTCCGGCGGCCGTCAACCTCGGCGACACCGGCGTCCACGTGGCGCCGCCACGCCAGCCTGCGAAGCATTTTCCGGTAGGGCCGCGGCTCTGGCGACAGCTCCCACGCCCGAAGAGCCAGGAGGGAAAGCCGTGCCTCGTTGGAAAGCTCTTTCGCAGCCGCTCGCGTGGCCCACAGCCCGTGGGGCCGCGGGATTTCCGGCGGCCGTCAGCCTCGGCAACGCCGGCGCCCAAGTGGCGCCGCCGCGCCAGCCTGCGAAGCATTTTCCAGTAGGGCCGCGGCTCTGGCGACAGCTCCCACGCCCGAAGAGCCAGGAGGGAAAGCCGTGCCTCGTTGGAAAGCTCTTTGGCAGCCGCTCGCGTGGCCCCACAGCCCGTGGGGCTGCGGGCTTTCCAGCGGCCATCAGCCTCGGCGCCACCGGCGCCCACGTGGCGCCGCCACGCCAGCCTGCGAAGCATTTTCCGGTAGGGCCGCGGCTCTGGCGACAGCTCCCACGCCCGAAGAGCCAGGAGGGAAAGCCGTGCCTCGTTGGAAAGCTCTTTGGCAGGCACTCGCGTGGCCCCAGAGCCCGTGGGCCTGCGGGCTTTCCGGCGGCCGTCAGCCTCGGCGACACCTGCGACCACGTGGCGCCGCCGCGCCATCCTGCGAAGCATTTTCCGGTAGGGCCGCGGCTCTGGCGACAGGTCCCACGCCCGAAGAGCCAGGAGGGAAAGCCGTGCATCGTTGGAAAGCTCTTTGGCAGCCGCTCGCGTGGCCCCACAGCCCGTGGGGCTGCGGGCTTCCTGGCGGCCGTCAGCCTCGGCGACACCTGCGACCACGTGGCGCCGCCGTGCCAGCCTGTGAAGCATTTTCCGGTAGGGCCGCGGCTGTGGCGACAGCTCCCACGCCCGAAGAGCCAGGAGGGAAAGCCGTGCCTCGTTGGGAAGCTCTTTGGCAGCCGCTCGCGTGGCCCCACAGCCCGTGGGGCCGTGGGCTTTCCGGCGGCCGTCAGTCTCGGCAACACCGGCGCCCATGTGGCGCCGCCACGCCAGCCTGCGAAGCATTTTCCGGTAGGGCCGCGGCTCTGGCGACAGCTCCCACGCCCGAAGAGCCAGGAGGGAAAGCCGTGCCTCGTTGGAAAGCTCTTTGGCAGCCGCTCGCGTGGCCCCACAGCCCGTGGGGCCGCGGGCTTTCCGGCGGCCGTCAGCCTCGGCAACACCGGCGCCCAAGTGGCGCCGCTGCGCCAGCCTGCGAAGCATTTTCCGGTAGGGCCGCGGCTCTGGCGACAGCTCCCACGCCCGAAGAGCCAGGAGGGAAAGCCGTGCCTCGTTGGAAAGCTCTTTGGCAGCCGCTCGCGTGGCCCCACAGCCCGTGGGGCTGCGGGCTTTCCGGCGGCCGTCAGCCTCGGCGACACCTGCGACCACGTGGCGCCGCCGCGCCATCCTGCGAAGCATTTTCCGGTAGGGCCGCGGCTATGGCGACAGCTCCCACGCCCGAAGAGCCAGGAGGGAAAGCCGTGCCTCGTTTGAAAGCTCTTTGGCAGCCGCTTGCGTGGCCCCACAGCCCGTGGGGCTGCGGGTTTTCCTGGCGGCCGTCAGCCTCGGCGACACCTGCGACCACGTGGCGCCGCCGTGCCAGCCTGCGAAGCATTTTCCGGTAGGGCCGCGTCTCTGGCGACAGCTCCCACGCCCGAAGAGCCAGGAGGGAAAGCCGTGCCTCGTTGGAAAGCTCTTTGCCAGCCGCTCGCGTGGCCCCACAGCCCGTGGGGCCGCGGGCTTTCCGGCGGCCGTCAGCCTCGGCAACACCGGCGCTCAAGAGGCGCCGCCGCGCCAGCCTGCGAAGCATTTTCCGGTAGGGCCGCGGCTCTGGCGACAGCTCCCACGCCCGAAGAGCCAGGAGGGAAAGCCGTGCCTCCTTGGAAAGCTCTTTGGCAGCCGCTCGCGTGGCCCCACAGCCCGTGGGGCTGCGGGCTTTCCAGCAGCCGGCAGCCTCGGCTACACTGGCGCCCACGTTGCTCCACCGCGCCAGCCTGCGAAGCATTTTCCGGTAGGGCCGCGTCTCTGGCGACAGGTCCCACGCCCGAAGAGCCAGGAGGGAAAGCCGTGCCTCGTTGGAAAGCTCTTTGGCAGCCGCTCGCGTGGCCCCACAGCCCGTGGGGCTGCGTGCTTTCCGGCGGCCGTCAGCCTTGGCGACACCGGCGCCCACGTGGCGCCGCCGCGCCAGCCTGCGAAGCATTTTCCGGTAGGGCCGCGGCTCTGGCGACAACTCCCACGCCCGAAGAGCCAGGAGGGAAAGCCGTGCCTCGTTGCAAAGCTCTTTGGCAGCCGCTCGCGTGGCCCCACAGCCCGTGGGGCTGCGGGCTTTCCGGCGGCCGTCAGCCTTGCTGCCACCGGCGCCCACGTGGCACCGCCACGCCAGCCTGCGAAGCATTTTCCGGTAGGGCCGCGGCTCTGGCGACAGCTCCACGCCCGAAGAGCCAGGAGGGAAAGCCGTGCCTCGTTGCAAAGCTCTTTGGCAGCCGCTCGCGTGGCCCCACAGCCCGTGGGGCTGCGGGCTTTCCGGCGGCCGTCAGCCTCGGCGACACCTGCGACCACGTGACGCCGCCGTGCCAGTCCGCGAAGCATTTTCCGGTAGGGGCCGCGACTCTTGCGACAGCTCCCACGCCCGAAGAGCCAGGAGGGAAAGCCGTGCCTCGTTGGAAAGCTCTTTGGCAGCCGCTCGCGTGGCCCCACAGACCGTGGGGCTGCGGGCTTTCTGGCGGCAGTCAGACTCGGTGACACCTGCGACCACGTGGCGCCGCCGCGACAGCCTGCGAAGCATTTTCCGGTAGGGCCGCGGCTCTGGCTACAGCTCCCACGCCGAAGAGCCAGGAGGGAAAGCCGTGCCTCCTTGGAAAGCTCTTTGGCAGCCGCTCGCGTGGCCCCACAGCCCGTGGGGCTGCGGGCTTTCCGGCGGCCGTCAACCTCGGCGACACCGGCGTCCACGTGGCGCCGCCACGCCAGCCTGCGAAGCATTTTCCGGTAGGGCCGCGGCTCTGGCGACAGCTCCCACGCCCGAAGAGCCAGGAGGGAAAGCCGTGCCTCGTTGGAAAGCTCTTTGGCAGCCGCTCGCGTGGCCCCACAGCCCGTGGGGCCGCGGGCTTTCCGGCGGCCGTCAGCCTCGGCAACGCCGGCGCCCAAGTGGCGCCGCCGCGCCAGCCTGCGAAGCATTTTCCGGTAGGGCCGCGGCTCTGGCGACAGCTCCCACGCCCGAAGAGCCAGGAGGGAAAGCCGTGCCTCGTTGGAAAGCTCTTTGGCAGCCGCTCGCGTGGCCCCACAGCCCGTGGGACTGCGGGCTTTCCGGCGGCCATCAGCCTCGGCGACACCGGCCCCCACGTGTCGCCGCCACGCCAGCCTGCGAAGCATTTTCCGGTAGGGCCGCGGCTCTGGCGACAGCTCCCACGCCCGAAGAGCCAGGAGGGAAAGCCGTGCCTCGTTGCAAAGCTCTTTGGCAGCCGCTCGCGTGGCCCCACAGTCCGTGGGGCTGCGGGCTTTCCGGCGGCCGTCAGCCTCGGCAACACCGGCGCCTATGTGGCGCCGCCGCGCCGGCCTGCGAAGCATTTTCTGGTAGGGCCGCGGCTCTGGCGACAGCTCCCACGCCCGAAGAGCCAGGAGGGAAAGCCGTGCCTCATTGGAAAGCCCTTTGGCAGCCGCTCGCGTGGCCCCACAGCCCGTGGGGCTGCGGGCTTTCTGGCGGCCGTCAGCCTCGGCGACACCTGTGACCACGTGGCGCCGCGGCGCCAGCCTGCGAAGCATTTTGCGGTAGGGCCGCGGCTCTGGCGACAGCTCCCATGCCCGAAGAGCCAGGAGGGGAAAGCCGTGCCTCGTTGGAAAGCTCTTTGGCAGCCGCTCGCATGGCCCCACAGCCCGTGGGGCTGCGGGCTTTTCGGCGGCCGTCAGACTCGGCGACACCGGCGCCCACGTGGCGCCGCCGCGCCAGCCTGCGAAGCATTTTCCGGTAGGGCCGCGGCTCTGGCGACAGCTCCCACGCCCGAAGAGCCAGGAGGGAAAGCCGTGCCTCCTTGGAAAGCTCTTTGGCAGCCGCTCGCGTGGCCCCACAGCCCGTGGGGCTGCGGGCTTTCCAGCAGCCGGCAGCCTCGGCTACACTGGCGCCCACGTTGCTCCACCGCGCCAGCCTGCGAAGCATTTTCCGGTAGGGCCGCGTCTCTGGCGACAGGTCCCACGCCCGAAGAGCCAGGAGGGAAAGCCGTGCCTCGTTGGAAAGCTCTTTGGCAGCCGCTCGCGTGGCCCCACAGCCCGTGGGGCTGCGGGCTTTCCGGCGGCCGTCAGCCTCGGCGACACCGGCGCCCACGTGGCGCCGCCGCGCCTGCCTGCGAAGCATTTTGCGGTAGGGCCGCGGCTCTGGCGACAGCTCCCACGCCCGAAGAGCCAGGAGGGAAAGCCGTGCCTCGTTGCAAAGATCTTTGGCAGCCACTCGCGTGGCCCCACAGCCCGTGGGGCTGCGGGCTTTCCGGCGGCCGTCAGCCTTGCCGCCACCGGCGCCCACGTGGCACCGCCACGCCAGCCTGCGAAGCATTTTCCGGTAGGGCCGCGGCTCTGGCGACAGCTCCCACGCCCAAAGAGCCAGGAGGGAAAGCCGTGCCTCGTTGCAAAGCTCTTTGGCAGCCGGTCGCGTGGCCCCACAGCCCGTGGGGCTGCGGGCTTTCCGGCGGCCGTCAGCCTCGGCGACACCTGCGACCACGTGACGCCGCCGTGCCAGTCCGTGAAGCATTTTCCGGTAGGGCCGCGACTCTGGCGACAGCTCCCACGCCCGAAGAGCCAGGAGGGAAAGCCGTGCCTCGTTGGAAAGCTCTTTGGCAGCCGCTCGCGTGGCCCCACAGCCCGTGGGGCTGCGGGCTTTCTGGCGGCAGTCAGACTCGGTGACACCGGCGCCCACGTGGCGCCGCCGCGCCAGCCTGCGAAGCATTTTCCGGTAGGGCTGCGGCTCTGGCGACAGCTCCCACGCCCGAAGAGCCAGGAGGGAAAGCCGTGCCTCATTGGAAAGCTCTTTGGCAGCCGCTCGCGTGGCCCCACAGCCCGTGGGGCTGCGGGCTTTCCGGCGGCCGTCAACCTCGGCGACACCGGCGTCCACGTGGCGCCGCCACGCCAGCCTGTGAAGCATTTTCCGGTAGGGCCGCGGCTCTGGCGACAGCTCCCTCGCCCGAAGAGCCAGGAGGGAAAGCCGTGCCTCGTTGGAAAGCTCTTTCGCAGCCGCTCGCGTGGCCCCCACAGCCCGTGGGGCTGCGGGCTTTCCGGCGGCCGTCAGCCTTGCCGCCACCGGCGCCCACGTGGCACCGCCACGCCAGCCTGCGAAGCATTTTCCTATAGGGCCGCGGCTCTGGCGACAGCTCCCACGCCCGAAGAGCCAGGAGGGAAAGCCGTGCCTCGTTGGAAAGCTCTTTGGCAGCCGCTCGCGTGGCCCCACAGCCCGTGGGGCTGCGGGCTTTCCGGCGGCCGTCAGCCTCGGCGACACCTGCGACCACGTGACGCCGCCTTGCCAGTCCGCGAAGCATTTTGCGGTAGGGCCGCGACTCTGGCGACAGCTCCCACGCCCGAAGAGCCAGGAGGGAAAGCCGTGCCTCGTTGGAAAGCTCTTTGGCAGCCGCTCGCGTGGCCCCACAGACCGTGGGGCTGCGGGCTTTCTGGCGGCAGTCAGACTCGGTGACACCTGCGACCACGTGGCGCCGCCGCGACAGCCTGCGAAGCATTTTCTGGTAGGGCCGCGGCTCTGGCTACAGCTCCCACGCCCGAAGAGCCAGGAGGGAAAGCCGTGCCTCATTGGAAAGCTCTTTGGCAGCCGCTCGCGTGGCCCCACAGCCCGTGGGGCTGCGGGCTTTCCGGCGGCCGTCACCTCGGCGACACCGGCGTCCATGTGGCGCCGCCACGCCAGCCTGTGAAGCATTTTCCGGTAGGCCGCGGCTCTGGCGACAGCTCCCACGCCCGAAGAGCCAGGAGGGAAAGCCGTGCCTCGTTGGAAAGCTCTTTCGCAGCCGCTCGCGTGGCCCCACAGCCCGTGGGGCTGAGGGCTTTCCGGCGGCCGTCAACCTCGGCGACACCGGCGTCCACGTGGCGCCGCCACTCCAGCCTGCGAAGCATTTTCCGGTAGGGCCGCGGCTCTGGCGACAGCTCCCACGCCCGAAGAGCCAGGAGGGAAAGCCGTGCCTCCTTGGAAAGCTCTTTGGCAGCCGCTCGCGTGGCCCCACAGCCCGTGGGGCTGCGGGCTTTTTGGCGGCTGACATCCTCGGTGACACCGGTGCCCACGTGGTGCCGCCGCGCCAGCCTGCGAAGCATTTTGCGGTAGGGCCGCGGCTCTGGCGACAGCTCCCACGCCCGAAGAGCCAGGAGGGAAAGCCGTGCCTCGTTGCAAAGCTCTTTGGCAGCCGCTCGCGTGGCCCCACAGTCCGTGGGGCTGCGGGCTTTCCGGTGGCCGTCAGCCTCGGCAACACCGGCGCCTATGTGGCGCCGCCGCGCCGGCCTGCGAAGCATTTTCTGGTAGGGCCGCGGCTCTGGCGACAGCTCCCACGCCCGAAGAGCCAGGAGGGAAAGCCGTGCCTCATTGGAAAGCCCTTTGGCAGCCGCTCACGTGGCCCCACAGCCCGTGGGGCTGCGGGCTTTCTGGCGGCCGTCAGCCTCGGCGACACCTGTGACCACGTGGCGCCGCGGCGCCAGCCTGCGAAGCATTTTGCGGTAGGGCCGCGGCTCTGGCGACAGCTGCCATGCCCGAAGAGCCAGGAGGGAAAGCCGTGCCTCGTTGGAAAACTCTTTGGCAGCCGCTCGCATGGCCCCACAGCCCGTGGGGCTGCGGGCTTTTCGGCGGCCGTCAGACTCGGCGACACCGGCGCCCACGTGGCGCCGCCGCGCCAGCCTGCGAAGCATTTTCCGGTAGGGCCGCGGCTCTGGCGACAGCTCCCACGCCCGAAGAGCCAGGAGGGAAAGCCGTGCCTCCTTGGAAAGCTCTTTGGCAGCCGCTCGCGTGGCCCCACAGCCCGTGGGGCTGCGGGCTTTCCAGCAGCCGGCAGCCTCGGCTACACTGGCGCCCACGTTGCTCCACCGCGCCAGCCTGCGAAGCATTTTCCGGTAGGGCCGCGTCTCTGGCGACAGGTCCCACGCCCGAAGAGCCAGGAGGGAAAGCCGTGCCTCGTTGGAAAGCTCTTTGGCAGCCGCTCGCGTGGCCCCACAGCCCGTGGGGCTGCGGGCTTTCCGGCGGCCGTCAGCCTCGGCGACACCGGCGCCCACGTGGCGCCGCCGCGCCAGCCTGCGAAGCATTTTGCGGTAGGGCCGCGGCTCTGGCGACAGCTCCCACGCCCGAAGAGCCAGGAGGGAAAGCCGTGCCTCGTTGCAAAGATCTTTGGCAGCCGCTCGCGTGGCCCCACAGCCCGTGGGGCTGCGGGCTTTCCGGCGGCCGTCAGCCTTGCCGCCACCGGCGCCCACGTGGCACCGCCACGCCAGCCTGCGAAGCATTTTCCGGTAGGGCCGCGGCTCTGGCGACAGCTCCCACGCCCGAAGAGCCAGGAGGGAAAGCCGTGCCTCGTTGCAAAGCTCTTTGGCAGCCGCTCGCGTGGCCCCACAGCCCGTGGGGCTGCGGGCTTTCCGGCGGCCGTCAGCCTCGGCGACACCTGCGACCACGTGACGCCGCCGTGCCAGTCCGCGAAGCATTTTCCGGTAGGGCCGCGACTCTTGCGACAGCTCCCACGCCCGAAGAGCCAGGAGGGAAAGCCGTGCCTCGTTGGAAAGCTCTTTGGCAGCCGCTCGCGTGGCCCCACAGACCGTGGGGCTGCGGGCTTTCTGGCGGCAGTCAGACTCGGTGACACCTGCGACCACGTGGCGCCGCCGCGACAGCCTGCGAAGCATTTTCCGGTAGGGCCGCGGCTCTGGCTACAGCTCCCACGCCCGAAGAGCCAGGAGGGAAAGCCGTGCCTCATTGGAAAGCTCTTTGGCAGCCGCTCGCGTGGCCCCACAGCCCGTGGGGCTGCGGGCTTTCCGGCGGCCGTCAACCTCGGCGACACCGGCGTCCACGTGGCGCCGCCACGCCAGCCTGTGAAGCATTTTCCGGTAGGGCCGCGGCTCTGGCGACAGCTCCCACGCCCGAAGAGCCAGGAGGGAAAGCCTTGCCTCGTTGGAAAGCTCTTTCGCAGCCGCTCGCGTGGCCCCACAGCCCGTGGGGCCGCGGGCTTTCCGGCGGCCGTCAGCCTCGGCAACGCCGGCGCCCAAGTGGCGCCGCCGCGCCAGCCTGCGAAGCATTTTCCGGTAGGGCCGCGGCTCTGGCGACAGCTCCCACGCCCGAAGACCCAGGAGGGAAAGCCGTGCCTCGTTGGAAAGCTCTTTGGCAGCCGCTCGCGTGGCCCCACAGCCCGTGGGACTGCGGGCTTTCCGGCGGCCATCAGCCTCGGCGCCACCGGCGCCCACGTGGCGCCGCCACGCCAGCCTGCGAAACATTTTCCGGTAGGGCCGCGGCTCTGGCGACAGCTCCCACGCCCGAAGAGCCAGGAGGGAAAGCCGTGCCTCATTGGAAAGCTCTTTGGCAGCCGCTCGCGTGGCCCCACAGTCCGTGGGGCTGCGGGCTTTTCGGCGGCCGTCAGACTCGGCGACACCGGCGCCCACGTGGCGCCGCCGCGCCAACCTGCGAAGCATTTTCCGGTAGGGCCGCGGCTCTGGCGACAGCTCCCACGCCCGAAGAGCCAGGAGGGAAAGCCGTGCCTCGTTGCAAAGCTCTTTGGCAGCCGCTCGCGTGGCCCCACAGTCCGTGGGGCTGCGGGCTTTCCGGCGGCCGTCAGCCTCGGCGACAGCTGCGACCACGTGGTGCCACCGCGCCAGCCTGCGAAGCATTCTCTGGTAGGGCCGCGGCTCTGGCGACAGCTCCCACGCCCGAAGAGCCAGGAGGGAAAGCCGTGCCTCGTTGGAAAGCTCTTTGGCAGCCGCTCGCGTGGCCCCACAGCCTGTGTGGCTGCGGCTTTCCGGCGGCCGTCAGCCTCGGCGACACCAGCGCCCACGTGGCGCCGCCGCGCCAGCCTGCAAAGCACTTTCCGGTAGGGCCGCGGCTCTGGCGACAACTCCCACACCCGAAGAGCCAGGAGGGAAAGCCGTGCCTCGTTGGAAAGCTCTTTGGCAGCCGCTCGCGTGGCCCCACAGCCCGTGGGGCTGCGGGCTTTCCGGCGGCCGTCAGCCTCGGCGACACCGGCGCCCACGTGGTGCCCCCGCGCCAGCCTGGAAAGCGTTTTCCAGTAGGGCCGCGGCTCTAGCGACAACTCCCACACCCGAAGAGCCAGGGGGGAAAGCCATGCCTCGTTGCAAAGCTCTTCGGCAGTCGCTCGCGTGGCCCCACAGCCCGTGGGGCTGCGGGCTTTCCGGCGACCGTCAGCCTCAGCGGCACCGGCGCCCACGTGGCGCTGCCGCGCCAGCCTGTGAAGCATTTTGCGGTAGGGCCGCGGCTCTGGCGACAGCTCCCACGCCCGAAGAGCCAGGAGGGAAAGCCGTGCCTCATTGGAAAGCTCTTTGGCAGCCGCTCGCGTGGCCCCACAGCCCGTGGGGTTGCGGGCTTTCCGGCGGCCGTCAGACTCGGCGACACCTGCGACCACGTGGCGCCGCCGCGCCAGCCTGCGAAGCATTTTCCGGTAGGGCCGCGGCTCTGGCGACAGCTCCCACGCCCGAAGAGCCAGGAGGGAAAGCCGTGCCTCGTTGGAAAGCTCTTTGGCAGCCGCTCGCGTGGCCCCACAGCCCGTGGGGATGCGGGCTTTCCGGCTGCCGTCAGCCTCGGCAACACCGGCGCCCACGTGGCGCCGCCGCGCCAGCCTGCGAAGCATTTTGTGGTAGGGCCGCGTCTCTGGCGACAGCTCCCACGCCCGAAGAGCCAGGAGGGAAAGCTGTGCCTCGTTGGAAAGCTCTTTGGCAGCCACTCGCGTGGCCCCACAGCCCGTGGGGCTGCGGGCTTTCCGGCGGCCGTCAGCCTCAGCGACACCGGCGCCCATGTGCCGCCGCCGCGCCAGCCTGCGAAGCATTTTCCGGTGGGGCCGCGGCTCTGGCGACAGCTCCCACGCCCGAAGAGCCAGGAGGGAAAGCCGTGCCTCGTTGCAAAGCTCTTTGGCAGCCGCTCGCGTGGCCCCACAGCCCGTGGGGCTGCGGGCTTTCCGGCGGCCGTCAGCCTCGGCGACACCTGCGACCACGTGACGCCGCCGTGCCAGTCCGCGAAGCATTTTCCGGTAGGGCCGCGACTCTGGCGACAGCTCCCACGCCCGAAGAGCCAGGAGGGAAAGCCGTGCCTCGTTGGAAAGCTCTTTGGCAGCCGCTCGCGTGGCCCCACAGACCGTGGGGCTGCGGGCTTTCTGGTGGCAGTCAGACTCGGCGACACCTGCGACCACGTGGCGCCGCCGCGACAGCCTGCGAAGCATTTTCCGGTAGGGCCGCGGCTCTGGCTACAGCTCCCACGCCCGAAGAGCCAGGAGGGAAAGCCGTGCCTCATTGGAAAGCTCTTTGGCAGCCGCTCGCGTGGCCCCACAGCCCGTGGGGCTGCGGGCTTTCCGGCGGCCGTCAACCTCGGCGACACCGGCGTCCACGTGGCGCCGCCACGCCAGCCTGTGAAGCATTTTCCGGTAGGGCCACGGCTCTGGCGACAGCTCCCACGCCCGAAGAGCCAGGAGGGAAAGCCGTGCCTCGTTGGAAAGCTCTTTCGCAGCCGCTCGCGTGGCCCCACAGCCCGTGGGGCTGCGGGCTTTCCGGCGGCCGTCAGCCTCGGCAACGCCGGCGCCCAAGTGGCGCCGCCGTGCCAGCCTGCGAAGCATTTTCCGGTAGGGCCGCGGCTCTGGCGACAGCTCCCACGCCCGAAGAGCCAGGAGGGAAAGCCGTGCCTCGTTGGAAAGCTCTTTGGCAGCCGCTCGCGTGGCCCCACAGCCCGTGGGGCTGCGGGCTTTCCGGCGGCCATCAGCCTCGGCGCCACCGGCGCCCACGTGGCGCCGCCACGCCAGCCTGCGAAGCATTTTCCGGTAGGGCCGCGGCTCTGGCGACAGCTCCCACGCCCGAAGAGCCAGGAGGGAAAGCCGTGCCTCGTTGGAAAGCTCTTTGGCAGGCACTCGCGTGGCCCCAGAGCCCGTGGGCCTGCGGGCTTTCCGGCGGCCGTCAGCCTCGGCGACACCTGCGACCACGTGGCGCCGCCGCGCCATCCTGCGAAGCATTTTCCGGTAGGGCCGCGGCTCTGGCGACAGCTCCCACGCCCGAAGAGCCAGGAGGGAAAGCCGTGCCTCGTTGGAAAGCTCTTTGGCAGCCGCTCGCGTGGCCCCACAGCCCGTGGGGCTGCGGGCTTTCCGGCGGCCGTCAGCCTCGGCGACACCTGCGACCACGTGGCACCGCTGCGCCAGCCTGTGAAGCATTTTCTGGTACGGCCGCGGCTCTGGCGACAGCTCCCATGCCCGAAGAGCCAGGAGGGAAAGCCGTGACTCGTTGGAAACCTCTTTGGCAGCCGCTCGCGTGGCCCCACAGCACGTGGGGCTGTGGGCTTTCTGGCGGCCATCAGCCTCGGCGACACCAGTGACCACGTGGCGCCGCCGCGCCAGCCTGCGAAGCATTTTCCGGTAGGGCCGCGGCTCTGGCGACAGCTCCCACGCCCGAAGAGCCAGGAGGGAAAGCCGTGCCTCGTTGGAAAGCTCTTTGGCAGCCGCTCGCGTGGCCCCACAGCCCGTGGGGCTGCGGGATTTCCAGCGGCCGTCAGCCTCGACACCACCGGCGCCCACGTGGCGCCGCCGCGCCAGCCTGCGAAGCATTTTCCGGTAGGGCCGCGGCTCTGGCGACAGCTCCCACGCCCGAAGAGCCAGGAGGGAAAGCCGTGCCTCGTTGGAAAGCTCTTTGGCAGCCGCTCGCGTGGCCCCACAGCCCGTGGGGCTGCGGGCTTTCCGGCGGCCATCAGACTTGGTGACACCTGCGACCACGTGGCGCCGCCGCGCCAGCCTGCGAAGCATTTTCCGGTAGGGCCGCGGCTCTGGCGACAGCTCCCACGCCCGAAGAGCCAGGAGGGAAAGCCGTGCCTCGTTGGAAAGCTCTTTGGCAGCCGCTCGCGTGGCCCCACAGCCCGTGGGGCTGCGGGCTTTCCGGCGGCCGTCAGCCTCAGCACCACCGGCGCCCACGTGTCGCCGCCGCGCCAGCCTGCGAAGCATTTTCCGGTAGGGCCGCGGCTCTGGCGACACCTCCCACGCCCGAAGAGCCAGGAGGGAAAGCCGTGCCTCGTTGGAAAGCTCTTTGGCAGGCGCTCGCGTGGCCCCACAGCCCGTGGGGCTGCGGGCTTTCCGGCGGCCGTCAGCCTCGGCGACACTTGCGACCACGTGGCGCAGCCGCGCCAGCCTGCGAAGCATTTTCCGGTAGGGCCGCGGCTCTGGCGACAGCTCCCACGCCCGAAGAGCCAGGAGGGAAAGCCGTGCCTCGTTGGAAAGCTCTTTGGCAGCCGCTCGCGTGGCCCCACAGCCCGTGGGGCTGCGGGCTTTCCGGCGGCCGTCAGCCTCGGCGACACAAGTGCCCATGTGGCGTCCACGCGCCAGCCTGCGAAGCATTTTCCGGTAGGGCCGCGGCTCTGGCGACAGCTCCCACGCCCGAAGAGCCAGGAGGGAAAGCCGTGCCTCGTTGCAAAGCTCTTTGGCAGCCGCTCGCGTGGCCCCACAGCCCGTGGGGCTGCGGGCTTTCCGGCAGCCGTCAGCCTCGGCGACACCTGCGCCCACGTGGCGCCGCCGCACCAGCCTGCGAAGCATTTTCCGGTAGGGCCGTGGCTCTGGCGACAGCTCCCACGCCCGAAGAGCCAGGAGGGAAAGCCGTGCCTCGTTGGAAAGCTCTTTGGCAGCCGCTTGCGTGGCCCCACAGCCCGTGGGGCTGCGGGCTTTCCGGCGGCCGTCAGCCTCGGCGACACCGGCGCCCACGTGGCACCGAGGTGCCAGCCTGTGAAGCATTTTCCGGTAGGGCCGCGTCTCTGGCGACAGCTCCCACGCCCGAAGAGCCAGGAGGGAAAGCCGTGCCTCGTTGGAAAGCTCTTTGGCAGCCGCTCGCGTGGCCCCACAGCCCGTGGGGCTGCGGGCTTTCCGGCGGCCGTCAGCCTCGGCGACACCTGCGCCCATGTGGCGCCGCCGTGCCAGCCTGCGAAGCACTTTCCGGTAGGTCCGCGGCTCTGGCGACAGCTCCCACGCCCAAAGATCCAGGAGGGAAAGCCGTGCCTCGTTGGAAAGCTCTTTGGCAGCCGCTCGCGTGGCCCCACAGCCCGTGGGGCTGCGGGCTTTCCGGCGGCCATCAGCCTTGGCTCCACCGGCGCCCACGTGGCGCCGCCGCGCCAGCCTGCGAAGCATTTTCCGGTAGGGCCGCGGCTCTGGTGACAGCTCCCACGCCCGAAGAGCCAGGAGGGAAAGCCGTGCCTCGTTGGAAAGCTCTTTGGCAGCCGCTCGCGTGGCCCCACAGCCCGTGGGGCTGCGGGCTTTCCGGCGGCCGTCAGACTTGGCTCCACCGGCGCCCACGTGGCGCCGCCGCGCCAGCCTGCGAAGCATTTTCCGGTAGGGCCGCGGCTCTGGCGACAGCTCCCACGCCCGAAGAGCCAGGAGGGAAAGCCGTGCCTCGTTGGAAAGCTCTTTGGCAGCCGCTCGCGTGGCCCCACAGCCCGTGGGGCTGCGGGCTTTCCGGCGGCCATCAGCCTCAGCGCCACCGGCGCCCACGTGTTGCTGCCGTGCCAGCCTGCGAAGCATTTTCCGGTAGGTCCGCGGCTCTGGCGACAGCTCCCACGCCCGAAGAGCCAGGAGGGAAAGCCGTGCCTCGTTGGAAAGCTCTTTGGCAGCCGCTCGCGTGGCCCCACAGCCTGTGGGGCTGCGGGATTTCCAGCGGCCGTCACCCTCGACACCACCGGCGCCGACGTGGCGCCGCCGCGCCAGCCTGCGAAGCATTTTGCGGTAGGGCCGCGTCTCTGGCGACAGCTCCCACGCCCGAAGAGCCAGGAGGGAAAGCCGTGCCTCGTTGGAAAGCTCTTTGGCAGCCGCTCGCGTGGCCCCACAGCCCGTGGGGCTGCAGGCTTTCCGGCGCCCGTCAGCCTCGGCGACACCGGCGCCCACGTGGCGCCGCCGCGCCAGCCTGCGAAGCACTTTCCTGTAGGTCCGCGGCTCTGGTGACAGCTCCCACGCCCGAAGAGCCAGGAGGGAAAGCTGTGCCTCGTTGGAAAGCTCTTTGGCAGCCGCTCGCGTGGCACCACAGCCCGTGGGGCTGCGGGCTTTCCGGCGGCCATCAGCCTCAGCGCCACCGGCGCCCACGTGTTGCCGCCGTGCCAGCCTGCGAAGCATTTTCGGGTTGGGCCGCGGCTCTGGTGACAGCTCCCACGCCCGAAGAGCCAGGAGGGAAAGCCGCGCCTCGTTGGAAAGCTCTTTGGCAGCCGCTCGCGTGCCCCCACAGCCCGTGGGGCTGCGGGCTTTCCAGCGGCCATCAGCCTCGGCGACACCGGCGCCCACGTGGCACCGCCGCGCCAGCCTGCGAAGCATTTTCCGGTAGGGCCGCGGCTCTGGCGACAGCTCCCACGCCCGAAGAGCCAGGAGGGAAAGCCGTGCCTCGTTGGAAAGCTCTTTGGCAGCCGCTCGCGTGGCCCCACAGCCCGTGGGGCTGCGGGCTTTCCGGCGGCCGTCAGCCTCGGCGACACCAGCGACCACGTGGCGCCGCCGCGCCAGCCTGCGAAGCACTTTCCAGTAGGTCCGCGGCTCTGGTGACAGCTCCCACGCCCGAAGAGCCAGGAGGGAAAGCCGTGCCTCCTTGGAAAGCTCTTTGGCAGCCGCTCACGTGGCCCCACAGCCCGTGGGGCTGCGGGCTTTCCGGCGGCCATCAGCCTCGGCGACACCTGCGACCACGTGGCGCCGCCGCGCCAGCCTGCGAAGCATTTTCTGGTAGGGCCGCGGCTCTGGCGACAGCTCCCACGCCCGAAGAGCCAGGAGGGAAAGCCGTGACTCGTTGGAAACCTCTTTGGCAGCCGCTCGCGTGGCCCCACAGCCCGTGGGGCTGCGGGCTTTCCGGCGGCCGTCAGCCTCGGAGACACCTGCGCCCATGTGGCGCCGCCGTGCCAGCCTGCGAAGCACTTTCCGGTAGGTCCGCGGCTCTGGCGACAGCTCCCACGCCCAAAGATCCAGGAGGGAAAGCCGTGCCTCGTTGGAAACTCTTTGTCAGCCGCTCGCGTGGCCCCACAGCCCGTGGGGCTGCGGGCTTTCCGGCGGCCATCAGCCTTGGCTCCACCGGCGCCCACGTGGCGCCGCCGCGCCAGCCTGCGAAGCATTTTCCGGTAGGGCCGCGGCTCTGGTGACAGCTCCCACGCCCGAAGAGCCAGGAGGGAAAGCCGTGCCTCGTTGGAAAGCTCTTTGGCAGCCGCTCGCGTGGCCCCACAGCCCGTGGGGCTGCGGGCTTTCCGGCGGCCGTCAGCCTCGGCGACACCGGCGCCCACGTGGCACCGCGGTGCCAGCCTGCGAAGCATTTTCCGGTAGGGCGGCTGCTCTGGCGACAGCTCCCACGCCCGAAGAGCCAGGAGGGAAAGCCATGCCTCGTTGGAAAGCTCTTTGGCAGCCTCTCGCGTGGCCTCACAGCCCGTGGGGCTGCGGGCTTTCCGGCAGCCGTCAGCCTCGGCGACACCTGCGCCCATGTGGCGCCGCCGTGCCAGCCTGCGAAGCACTTTCCGGTAGGTCCACGGCTCTGGCGACAGCTCCCACGCCCGAAGAGCCAGGAGGGAAAGCCGTGCCTCGTTGGAAAGCTCTTTGGCAGCCGCTCGCGTGGCCCCACAGCCCGTGGGGCTGCGGGCTTTCCGGCGGCCGTCAGCCTTGGCTCCACCGGCGCCCACGTGGCGCCGCCGTGCCAGCCTGCGAAGCATTTTCCGGTAGGGCCACGGCTCTGGCGACAGCTCCCACGCCCGAAGAGCCAGGAGGGAAAGCCGTGCCTCGTTGGAAAGCTCTTTGGCATCCGCTCGCGTGGCCCCACAGCCCGTGGGGCTGCAGGCTTTCCGGCGCCCGTCAGCCTCGGCGACACCGGCGCCCACGTGGCGCCGCCGCGCCAGCCTGCAAAGCATTTTCCGGTAGGGCCGCGTGTCTGGCGACAGCTCCCACGCCGGAAGAGCCAGGAGGGAAAGCCGTGCCTCGTTGGAAAGCTCTTTGGCAGCCACTCACGTGGCCCCACAGCCCGTGGGGCTGCGGGCTTTCCGGCGGCCATCAGCCTCGGCGACACCGGCGCCCACGTGGCGCCGCCGCGCCAGCCTGCGAAGCATTTTCCGGTAGGGCCGCGGCTCTGGCGACAGCTCCCACGCCCGAAGAGCCAGGAGGGAAAGCCGTGCCTCGTTGGAAAGCTCTTTGGCAGCCGCTCGCGTGGCCCCACAGCCCGTGGGGCTGCGGGCTTTCCGGCGGCCGTCAGCCTCGGCGACACCGGCGCCCACGTGGCGCCGCCGCGCCAGCCTGCGAAGCACTTTCCGGTAGGTCCGCGGCTCTGGTGACAGCTCCCACGCCCGAAGAGCCAGGAGGGAAAGCTGTGCCTCGTTGGAAAGCTCTTTGGCAGCCGCTCGCGTGGCCCCACAGCCCGTGGGGCTGCGGGCTTTCCGGCGGCCATCAGCCTCAGCGCCACCGGCGCCCACGTGTTGCCGCCGTGCCAGCCTGCGAAGCATTTTCCGGTAGGTCCGCGGCTCTGGCGACAGCTCCCACGCCCGAAGAGCCAGGAGGGAAAGCCGTGCCTCGTTGGAAAGCTCTTTGGCAGCCGCTCGCGTGGCCCCACAGCCCGTGGGGCTGCGGGATTTCCAGCGGCCGTCACCCTCGACACCACCGGCGCCGACGTGGCGCCGCCGCGCCAGCCTGCGAAGCATTTTGCGGTAGGGCCGCGTCTCTGGCGACAGCTCCCACGCCCGAAGAGCCAGGAGGGAAAGCCGTGCCTCGTTGGAAAGCTCTTTGGCAGCCGGTCGCGTGGCCCCACAGCCCGTGGGGCTGCAGGCTTTCCGGCGCCCGTCAGCCTCGGCGACACCGGCGCCCACGTGGCGCCGCCGCGCCAGCCTGCAAAGCATTTTCCGGTAGGGCCGCGGCTCTGGCGACAGCTC
This sequence comes from Rissa tridactyla, assembly GCF_028500815.1. Classification (NCBI taxonomy): domain Eukaryota; kingdom Metazoa; phylum Chordata; class Aves; order Charadriiformes; family Laridae; genus Rissa; species Rissa tridactyla. The sequence goes on along the minus strand of NW_026529798.1, from coordinate 26,641 downwards.
CCACGCCGGAAGAGCCAGGAGGGAAAGCCGTGCCTCGTTGGAAAGCTCTTTGGCAGCCACTCACGTGGCCCCACAGCCCGTGGGGCTGCGGGCTTTCCGGCGGCCATCAGCCTCGGCGACACCGGCGCCCACGTGGCGCCGCCGCGCCAGCCTGCGAAGCATTTTCCGGTAGGGCCGCGGCTCTGGCGACAGCTCCCACGCCCGAAGAGCCAGGAGGGAAAGCCGTGCCTCGTTGGAAAGCTCTTTGGCAGCCTCTCGCGTGGCCCCACAGCCCGTGGGGCTGCGGGCTTTCCGGCGGCCGTCAGCCTCGGCGACACCGGCGCCCACGTGGCGCCGCCGCGCCAGCCTGCGAAGCACTTTCCTGTAGGTCCGCGGCTCTGGTGACAGCTCCCACGCCCGAAGAGCCAGGAGGGAAAGCTGTGCCTCGTTGGAAAGCTCTTTGGCAGCCGCTCGCGTGGCCCCACAGCCCGTGGGGCTGCGGGCTTTCCGGCGGCCATCAGCCTCGGCGACACCTGCGACCACGTGGCGCCGCCGCGCCAGCCTGCGAAGCATTTTCTGGTAGGGCCGCGGCTCTGGCGACAGCTCCCACGCCCGAAGAGCCAGGAGGGAAAGCCGTGACTCGTTGGAAACCTCTTTGGCAGCCGCTCGCGTGGCTCCACAGCCCGTGGGGCTGTGGGCTTTCCGGCGGCCATCAGCCTCGGCGACACCTGCGACCATGTGGCGCCGCCGCGCCAGCCTGCGAAGCATTTTGCGGTAGGGCCGCGGCTCTGGCGACAGCTCCCACGCCCGAAGAGCCAGGAGGGAAAGCCGTGCCTCGTTGGAAAGCTCTTTGGCAGCCGCTCGCGTGGCCCCACAGCCCGTGGGGCTGCGGGATTTCCAGCGGCCGTCACCCTCGACACCACCGGCGCCCACGTGGCGCCGCCGCGCCAGCCTGCGAAGCATTTTGCGGTAGGGCCGCGGCTCTGGCGACAGCTCCCACGCCCGAAGAGCCAGGAGGGAAAGCCGTGCCTCGTTGGAAAGCTCTTTGGCAGCCGCTCGCGTGGCCCCACAGCCCATGGGGTGCAGGCTTTCCGGCGGCCATCAGACTTGGTGACACCTGCGACCACGTGGCGCCGCCGCGCCAGCCTGCGAAGCATTTTCCGGTAGGGCCGCGGCTCTGGCGACAGCTCCCACGCCCGAAGAGCCAGGAGGGAAAGCCGTGCCTCCTTGGAAAGCTCTTTGGCAGCCGCTCGCGTGGCCCCACAGCCCGTGGGGCTGCGGGCTTTCCGGCGGCCGTCAGCCTCAACGCCACCGGCGCCCACGTGTCGCCGCCGCGCCAGCCTGCGAAGCATTTTCCGGTAGGGCCGCGGCTCTGGCGACACCTCCCACGCCCGAAGAGCCAGGAGGGAAAGCCGTGCCTCGTTGGAAAGCTCTTTGGCAGCCGCTTGCGTGGCCCCACAGCCCGTGGGGCTGCGGGCTTTCCGGCGGCCGTCAGCCTCGGCGACACCGGCGCCCACGTGGCGGAACCGCGCCAGCCTGCGAAGCATTTTCCGGTAGGGCCGCGGCTCTGGCGACAGCTCCCACGCCCGAAGAGCCAGGAGGGAAAGCCCTGCCTCGTTGGAAAGCTCTTTGGCAGCCGCTCGCGTGGCCCCACAGCCCGTGGGGCTGCGGGCTTTCCGGCGGCCGTCAGCCTCGGCGACACAAGTGTCCATGTGGCGCCGCCGCGCCAGCCTGCGAAGCATTTTCCGGTAGGGCCGTGGCTCTGGCGACAGCTCCCACGCCCGAAGAGCCAGGAGGGAAAGCCGTGCCTCGTTGGAAAGCTCTTTGGCAGCCACTCGCGTGGCCCCACAGCCCGTGGGGCTGCGGGCGTTCCGGCGGCCATCAGCCTCGGCGACACTGGCGCCCACGTGGCGCCGCCGCGCCAGCCTGCGAAGCATTTTGCGGTAGGGCCGCGGCTCTGGCGACAGCTCCCACGCCCGAAGAGCCAGGAGGGAAAGCCGTGCCTCGTTGGAAAGCTCTTTGGCAGCCGCTCGCGTGGCCCCACAGCCCGTGGGGCTGCGGGCTTTGCGGCGGCCGTCAGCCTCGGCAACACCGGCGCCCACGTGGTTCCACCGCGCCAGCCTGCGAAGCATTTTCCGGTAGGGCTGCGGCTCTGGCGACAGCTCCCACGCCCGAAGAGCCAGGAGGGAAAGCCGTGCCTCGTTGGAAAGCTCTTTGGCAGCCGCTCGCGTGGCCCCACAGCCCGTGGGGCTGCGGGCTTTCCGGCGGCCGTCAGCCTCGGCGACACCTGCGACCACGTGGCGCCGCCGCGCCAGCCTGCGAAGCATTTTCTGGTACGGCCGCGGCTCTGGCGACAGCTCCCACGCCCGAAGAGCCAGGAGGGAAAGCCGTGACTCGTTGGAAACCTCTTTGGCAGCCGCTCGCGTGGCTCCACAGCCCGTGGGGCTGCGGGATTTCCAGCGGCCGTCAGCCTCGACACCACCGGCGCCCACGTGGCGCCGCCGCGCCAGCCTGCGAAGCATTTTCCGGTAGGGCCGCGTCTCTGGCGACAGCTCCCACGCCCGAAGAGCCAGGAGGGAAAGCCGTGCCTGGTTGGAAAGCTCTTTGGCATCCGCTCGCGTGGCCCCACAGCCCGTGGGGCTGCGGGCTTTCCGGCGGCCGTCAGCCTCGGCGACACCGGCGCCCACGTGGCACCGCCGCGCCAGCCTGCGAAGAATTTTCCGGTAGGGCCGCGGCTCTGACGACAGCTCCCACGCCCGAAGAGCCAGGAGGGAAATCCGTGCCTCGTTGGAAAGCTCTTTGGCAGCCGCTCACGTGGCCCCACAGCCCGTGGGGCTGCGGGCTTTCCGGCGGCCATCAGACTTGGTGACACCTGCGACCACGTGGCGCCGCCGCGCCAGCCTGCGAAGCATTTTCCGGTAGGGCCGCGGCTCTGGCGACAGCTCCCACGCCCGAAGAGCCAGGAGGGAAAGCCGTGCCTCGTTGGAAAGCTCTTTGGCAGCCGCTCGCGTGGCCCCACAGCCCGTGGGGGTGCGGGCTTTCCGGCGGCCGTCAGCCTCAGCACCACCGGCGCCCACGTGTCGCCGCCGCGCCAGCCTGCGAAGCATTTTCCGGTAGGGCCGCGGCTCTGGCGACACCTCCCACGCCCGAAGAGCCAGGAGGGAAAGCCGTGCCTCGTTGGAAAGCTCTTTGGCAGGCGCTCGCGTGGCCCCACAGCCCGTGGGGCTGCGGGCTTTCCGGCGGCCGTCAGCCTCGCCGACACTTGCGACCACGTGGCGCAGCCGCGCCAGCCTGCGAAGCATTTTCCGGTAGGGCCGCGGCTCTGGCAACAGCTCCCACGCCCGAAGAGCCAGGAGGGAAAGCCGTGCCTCGTTGGAAAGCTCTTTGGCAGCCGCTCGCGTGGCCCCACAGCCCGTGGGGCTGCGGGCTTTCCGGCGGCCGTCAGCCTCGGCGACACAAGTGCCCATGTGGCGTCCACGCGCCAGCCTGCGAAGCATTTTCCGGTAGGGCCGCGTCTCTGGCGACAGCTCCCACGCCCGAAGAGCCAGGAGGGAAAGCCGTGCCTCGTTGCAAAGCTCTTTGGCAGCCGCTCGCGTGGCCCCACAGCCCGTGGGGCTGCGGGCTTTCCGGCAGCCGTCAGCCTCGGCGACACCTGCGCCCACGTGGCGCCGCCGCGCCAGCCTGCGAAGCATTTTCCGGTAGGGCCGTGGCTCTGGCGACAGCTCCCACGCCCGAAGAGCCAGGAGGGGAAGCCGTGCCTCGTTGGAAAGCTCTTTGGCAGCCGCTCGCGTGGCCCCACAGCCCGTGGGGCTGCGGGCTTTCCGGCGGCCGTCAGCCTCGGCGACACCGGCGCCCACGTGGCACCGCGGTGCCAGCCTGCGAAGCATTTTCCGGTAGGGCGGCTGCTCTGGCGACAGCTCCCACGCCCGAAGAGCCAGGAGGGAAAGCCATGCCTCGTTGGAAAGCTCTTTGGCAGCCTCTCGCGTGGCCCCACAGCCCGTGGGGCTGCGGGCTTTCCGGCAGCCGTCAGCCTCGGCGACACCTGCGCCCATGTGGCGCCGCCGTGCCAGCCTGCGAAGCACTTTCCGGTAGGTCCGCGGCTCTGGCGACAGCTCCCACGCCCAAAGAGCCAGGAGGGAAAGCCGTGCCTCGTTGGAAAGCTCTTTGGCAGCCGCTCGCGTGGCCCCACAGCCCGTGGGGCTGCGGGCTTTCCGGCGGCCATCAGCCTTGGCTCCACCGGCGCCCACGTGGCGCCGCCGTGCCAGCCTGCGAAGCATTTTCCGGTAGGGCCACGGCTCTGGCGACAGCTCCCACGCCCGAAGAGCCAGGTGGGAAAGCCGTGCCTCCTTGGAAAGGTCTTTGGCAGCCTCTCGCGTGGCCCCACAGCCCGTGGGGCTGCGGGCTTTCCGGCGGCCATCAGACTTGGTGACACCTGCGACCACGTGGCGCCGCCGCGCCAGCCTGCGAAGCATTTTCCGGTAGGGCCGCGGCTCTGGCGACAGCTCCCACGCCCGAAGAGCCAGGAGGGAAAGCCGTGCCTCGTTGGAAAGCTCTTTGGCAGCCGCTCGCGTGGCCCCACAGCCCGTGGGGCTGCGGGCTTTCCGGCGGCCGTCAGCCTCAGCACCACCGGCGCCCACGTGTCGCCGCCGCGCCAGCCTGCGAAGCATTTTCCGGTAGGGCCGCGGCTCTGGCGACACCTCCCACGCCCGAAGAGCCAGGAGGGAAAGCCGTGCCTCGTTGGAAAGCTCTTTGGCAGGCGCTCGCGTGGCCCCACAGCCCGTGGGGCTGCGGGCTTTCCGGCGGCCGTCAGCCTCGCCGACACTTGCGACCACGTGGCGCAGCCGCGCCAGCCTGCGAAGCATTTTCCGGTAGGGCCGCGGCTCTGGCAACAGCTCCCACGCCCGAAGAGCCAGGAGGGAAAGCCGTGCCTCGTTGGAAAGCTCTTTGGCAGCCGCTCGCGTGGCCCCACAGCCCGTGGGGCTGCGGGCTTTCCGGCGGCCGTCAGCCTCGGCGACACAAGTGCCCATGTGGCGTCCACGCGCCAGCCTGCGAAGCATTTTCCGGTAGGGCCGCGTCTCTGGCGACAGCTCCCACGCCCGAAGAGCCAGGAGGGAAAGCCGTGCCTCGTTGCAAAGCTCTTTGGCAGCCGCTCGCGTGGCCCCACAGCCCGTGGGGCTGCGGGCTTTCCGGCAGCCGTCAGGCTCGGCGACACCTGCGCCCACGTGGCGCCGCCGCGCCAGCCTGCGAAGCATTTTCCGGTAGGGCCGTGGCTCTGGCGACAGCTCCCACGCCCGAAGAGCCAGGAGGGAAAGCCGTGCCTCGTTGGAAAGCTCTTTGGCAGCCGCTTGCGTGGCCCCACAGCCCGTGGGGCTGCGGGCTTTCCGGCGGCCGTCAGCCTCGGCGACACCGGCGCCCACGTGGCACCGAGGTGCCAGCCTTTGAAGCATTTTCCGGTAGGGCCACGTCTCTGGCGACAGCTCCCACGCCCGAAGAGCCAGGAGGGAAAGCCGTGCCTCGTTGGAAAGCTCTTTGGCAGCCGCTCGCGTGGCCCCACAGCCCGTGGGGCTGCGGGCTTTCCGGCGGCCGTCAGCCTCGGCGACACCTGCGCCCATGTGGCGCCGCCGTGCCAGCCTGCGAAGCACTTTCCGGTAGGTCCGCGGTTCTGGCGACAGCTCCCACGCCCAAAGATCCAGGAGGGAAAGCCGTGCCTCGTTGGAAAGCTCTTTGGCAGCCGCTCGCGTGGCCCCACAGCCCGTGGGGCTGCGGGCTTTCCGGCGGCCATCAGCCTTGGCTCCACCGGCGCCCATGTGGCGCCGCCGTGCCAGCCTGCGAAGCATTTTCCGGTAGGGCCGCGGCTCTGGCGACAGCTCCCACGCCCGAAGAGCCAGGAGGGAAAGCCGTGCCTCGTTGGAAAGCTCTTTGGCAGCCGCTCGCGTGGCCCCACAGCCCGTGGGGCTGCGGGCTTTCCGGCGGCCGTCAGCCTCGGCGACACCGGCGCCCACGTGGCACCGCGGTGCCAGCCTGCGAAGCATTTTCCGGTAGGGCGGCTGCTCTGGCGACAGCTCCCACGCCCGAAGAGCCAGGAGGGAAAGCCATGCCTCGTTGGAAAGCTCTTTGGCAGCCTCTCGCGTGGCCCCACAGCCCGTGGGGCTGCGGGCTTTCCGGCAGCCGTCAGCCTCGGCGACACCTGCGCCCATGTGGCGCCGCCGTGCCAGCCTGCGAAGCACTTTCCGGTAGGTCCGCGGCTCTGGCGACAGCTCCCACGCCCAAAGAGCCAGGAGGGAAAGCCGTGCCTCGTTGGAAAGCTCTTTGGCAGCCGCTCGCGTGGCCCCACAGCCCGTGGGGCTGCGGGCTTTCCGGCGGCCATCAGCCTTGGCTCCACCGGCGCCCACGTGGCGCCGCCGTGCCAGCCTGCGAAGCATTTTCCGGTAGGGCCACGGCTCTGGCGACAGCTCCCACGCCCGAAGAGCCAGGAGGGAAAGCCGTGCCTCATTGGAAAGCTCTTTGGCAGCCGCTCGCGTGGCCCCACAGCCCGTGGGGCTGCAGGCTTTCCGGCGCCCGTCAGCCTCGGCGACACCGGCGCCCACGTGGCGCCGTCGCGCCAGCCTGCAAAGCATTTTCCGGTAGGGCCGCGTGTCTGGCGACAGCTCCCACGCCGGAAGAGCCAGGAGGGAAAGCCGTGCCTCGTTGGAAAGCTCTTTGGCAGCCACTCACGTGGCCCCACAGCCCGTGGGGCTGCGGGCTTTCCGGCGGCCATCAGCCTCGGCGACACCGGCGCCCATGTGGCGCCGCCGCGCCAGCCTGCGAAGCGTTTTCCGGTAGGGCCGCGGCTCTGGCGACAGCTCCCACGCCCGAAGAGCCAGGAGGGAAAGCCGTGCCTCGTTGGAAAGCTCTTTGGCAGCCGCTCGCGTGGCCCCACAGCCCGTGGGGCTGCGGGCTTTCCGGCGGCCGTCAGCCTCGGCGACACCGGCGCCCACGTGGCGCCGCCACGCCAGCCTGCGAAGCACTTTCCGGTAGGTCCGCGGCTCTGGTGACAGCTCCCACGCCCGAAGAGCCAGGAGGGAAAGCTGTGCCTCTTTGGAAAGCTCTTTGGCAGCCGCTCGCGTGGCCCCACAGCCCGTGGGGCTGCAGGCTTTCCGGCGGCCATCAGCCTCAGCGGCACCGGCGCCCACGTGTTGCCGCCGTGCCAGCCTGCGAAGCATTTTCCGGTAGGTCCACGGCTCTGGCGACAGCTCCCACGCCCGAAGAGCCAGGAGGGAAAGCCGTGCCTCGTTGGAAAGCTCTTTGGCAGCCGCTCGCGTGGCCCCACAGCCCGTGGGGTTGCGGGATTTCCAGCGGCCGTCACCCTCGACACCACCGGCGCCCACGTGGCGCCGCGGCGCCAGCCTGCGAAGCATTTTGTGGTAGGGCCGCGGCTCTGGCGACAGCTCCCACGCCCGAAGAGCCAGGAGGGAAAGCCGTGCCTCGTTGGAAAGCTCTTTGGCAGCCGCTCGCGTGGCCCCACAGCCCGTGGGGCTGCAGGCTTTCCGGCGCCCGTCAGCCTCGGCGACACCGGCGCCCACGTGGCGCCGCCGCGCCAGCCTGCAAAGCATTTTCCGGTAGGGCCGCGTGTCTGGCGACAGCTCCCACGCCGGAAGAGCCAGGAGGGAAAGCCGTGCCTCGTTGGAAAGCTCTTTGGCAGCCACTCACGTGGCCCCACAGCCCGTGGGGCTGCGGGCTTTCCGGCGGCCATCAGCCTCGGTGACACCGGCGCCCACGTGGCGCCGCCGCGCCAGCCTGCGAAGCATTTTCCGGTAGGGCCGCGGCTCTGGCGACAGCTCCCACGCCCGAAGAGCCAGGAGGGAAAGCCGCGCCTCGTTGGAAAGCTCTTTGGCAGCCGCTCGCGTGGCCCCACAGCCCGTGGGGCTGCGGGCTTTCCGGTGGCCGTCAGCCTCGGCGACACCAGCGACCACGTGGCGCCGCCGCGCCAGCCTGCGAAGCACTTTCCGGTAGGTCCGCGGCTCTGGTGACAGCTCCCACGCCCGAAGAGCCAGGAGGGAAAGCCGTGCCTCCTTGGAAAGCTCTTTGGCAGCCGCTCGCGTGGCCCCACAGCCCGTGGGGCTGCGGGCTTTCCGGCGGCCGTCAGCCTCGGCGACACCTGCGACCACGTGGCGCCGCCGCGCCAGCCTGCGAAGCATTTTCTGGTAGGGCCGCGGCTCTGGCGACAGCTCCCACGCCCGAAGAGCCAGGAGGGAAAGCCGTGACTCGTTGGAAACCTCTTTGGCAGCCGCTCGCGTGGCTCCACAGCCCGTGGGGCTGTGGGCTTTCCGGCGGCCATCAGCCTCGGCGACACCTGCGACCATGTGGCGCCGCCGCGCCAGCCTGCGAAGCATTTTGCGGTAGGGCCGCGGCTCTGGCGACAGGTCCCACGCCCGAAGAGCCAGGAGGGAAAGCCGTGCCTCGTTGGAAAGCTCTTTGGCAGCCGCTCGCGTGGCCCCACAGCCCGTGGGGCTGCGGGATTTCCAGCGGCCGTCACCCTCGACACCACCGGCGCCCACGTGGCGCCGCCGCGCCATCCTGCGAAGCATTTTGCGGTAGGGCCGCGGCTCTGGCGACAGCTCCCACGCCCGAAGAGCCAGGAGGGAAAGCCGTGCCTCGTTGGAAAGCTCTTTGGCAGCCGCTCGCGTGGCCCCACAGCCCATGGGGCTGCAGGCTTTCCGGCGGCCATCAGACTTGGTGACACCTGCGACCACGTGGCGCCGCCGCGCCAGCCTGCGAAGCATTTTCCGGTAGGGCCGCGGCTCTGGCGACAGCTCCCACGCCCGAAGAGCGAGGAGGGAAAGCCGTGCCTCCTTGGAAAGCTCTTTGGCAGCCGCTCGCGTGGCCCCACAGCCCGTGGGGCTGCGGGCTTTCCGGCGGCCGTCAGCCTCAACACCACCGGCGCCCACGTGTCGCCGCCGCGCCAGCCTGCGAAGCATTTTCCGGTAGGGCCGCGGCTCTGGCGACACCTCCCACGCCCGAAGAGCCAGGAGGGAAAGCCGTGCCTCGTTGGAAAGCTCTTTGGCAGCCGCTCGCGTGGGCCCACAGCCCGTGGGGCTGCGGGCTTTCCGGCGGCCGTCAACCTCGGCGACACCGGCGCCCACGTGGCACCGCGGTGCTAGCCTGTGAAGCATTTTCCGGTAGGGCCGCGGCTCTGGCGACAGCTCCCACGCCCGAAGAGCCAGGAGGGAAAGCCGTGCCTCGTTGGAAAGCTCTTTGGCAGCCGCTCGCGTGGCCACACAGCCCGTGGGGCTGCGGGCTTTCCGGCGGCCGTCAGCCTCGGCGACAGCTGCGCCCATGTGGCACCGCCGTGCCAGCCTGCGAAGCACTTTCCGGTAGGGCCGCGGCTCTGGCGACAGCTCCCACGCCCAAAGAGCCAGGAGGGAAAGCCGTGCCTCGTTGGAAAGCTCTTTGGCAGCCGCTCGCGTGGCCCCACAGCCCGTGGGGCTGCTGGCTTTCCGGCGGCCATCAGCCTTGGCGAAACCGGCGCCCACGTGGCGCCGCCACGCGAGCCTGCGAAGCATTTTCCGGTAGGGCCGCGGCTCTGGCGACAGCTCCCACGCCCGAAGAGCCAGGAGGGAAAGCCCTGCCTCGTTGGAAAGCTCTTTAGCAGCCGCTCGCGTGGCCCCACAGCCCGTGGGGCTGCGGGCTCTCCGGCGGCCGTCAGCCTCGGCGACACCTGCGACCACGTGGCGCCGCCGCGCCAGCCTGCGAAGCATTTTCCGGTAGGGCCGCGGCTCTGGCGACAGCTCCCACGCCTGAAGAGCCAGGAGGGAAAGCCGTGCCTCCTTGGAAAGCTCTTTGGCAGCCGCTCGCGTGGCCCCACAGCCCGTGGGGCTGCGGGATTTCCAGCGGCCGTCAGCCTCGACACCACCGGCGCCCACGTGGCGCCGCCGCGCCAGCCTGCGAAGCATTTTCCGGTAGGGCCGCGGCTCTGGCGACAGCTCCCACGCCCGAAGAGCCAGGAGGGAAAGCCGTGCCTCGTTGGAAAGCTCTTTGGCAGCTGCTCGCGTGGCCCCACAGCCCGTGGGGCTGCGGGCTTTCCGGCGGCCATCAGACTCGGTGACACCTGCGACCACGTGGCGCCGCCGCGCCAGCCTGCGAAGCATTTTCCGGTAGGGCCGCGGCTCTGGCGACAGCTCCCACGCCCGAAGAGCCAGGAGGGAAAGCCGCGCCTCATTGGAAAGCTCTTTGGCAGCTGCTCGCGTGGCCCCACAGCCCGTAAGGCTGCGGGCTTTCCGGTGGCCGTCAGCCTCGGCGACACCAGCGACCACGTGGCGCCGCCGCACCAGCCTGCGAAGAACTTTCCAGTAGGTCCGCGGCTCTGGTGACAGCTCCCACGCCCGAAGAGCCAGGAGGGAAAGCCGTGCCTCGTTGGAAAGCTCTTTGGCAGCCGCTCGCGTGGCCCCACAGCCCGTGGGGCTGCGGGCTTTCCGGCGGCCGTCAGCCTCGGCGACACCTGCGACCACGTGGCGCCGCCGCGCCAGCCTGCGAAGCATTTTCTAGTAGGGCCGCGTCTCTGGCGACAGCTCCCACGCCGGAAGAGCCAGGAGGGAAAGCTGTGTCTCGTTGGAAAGCTCTTTGGCAGCCGCTCGCGTGGCCCCACAGCCCGTGGGGCTGCGGGCTTTCCGGCGGCCAGCAGCCTCGGCGACACCGGTGCCCACGTGGCGCCGCCGCGCCAGCCTGCGAAGCATTTTCCGGTAGGGCCGCGGCTCTGGCGACAGCTCCCACGCCCGAAGAGCCAGGAGGGAAAGCCGTGCCTCGTTGGAAAGCTCTTTGGCAGCCGCTCGCATGGCCCCACAGCCCGTGGGGCTGCGGGCTTTCCAGCGGCCATCAGCCTCGGCGACACCTGCGCCCACGTGGTGCCGCCTCGCCAGCCTGCGAAGCATTTTCCGGTAGGTCCGCGGCTCTGGCGACAGCTCCCACGCCCGAAGAGCCAGGAGGGAAAGCCGTGCCTCGTTGGAAAGCTCTTTGGCAGCCGCTCACGTGGCCCCACAGCCCGTGGGGCTGCGGGATTTCCGGCGGCCGTCAGACTCGGCGACACCTGCGACCAAGTGGCGCCGCCGCGCCAGCCTGCGAAGCACTTTCCAGTAGGTCCGCGGCTCTGGTGACAGCTCCCACGCCTGAAGAGCCAGGAGGGAAAGCCGTGCCTCGTTGGAAAGCTCTTTGGCAGCCGCTCGCGTGGCCCCACAGCCCGTGGGGCTGCGGGATGTCCTGTGGCCGTCAGCCTCGGCGCCACCGGCGCCCACGTGGCGCTGACGCGTCAGCCTGCGAAGCATTTTCCGGTAGGGCCGCGGCTCTGGCGACAGCTCCCACGCCCGAAGAGCGAGGAGGGAAAGCCGTGCCTCCTTGGAAAGCTCTTTGGCAGCCGCTCGCGTGGCCCCACAGCCCGTGGGGCTGCGGGCTTTCCGGCGGCCGTCAGCCTCAACACCACCGGCGCACACGTGTCGCCGCCGCGCCAGCCTGCGAAGCATTTTCCGGTAGGGCCGCGGCTCTGGCGACACCTCCCACGCCCGAAGAGCCAGGAGGGAAAGCCGTGCCTCGTTGGAAAGCTCTTTGGCAGCCGCTCGCGTGGGCCCACAGCCCGTGGGGCTGCGGGCTTTCCGGCGGCCGTCAACCTCGGCGACACCGGCGCCCACGTGGCACCGCGGTGCTAGCCTGTGAAGCATTTTCCGGTAGGGCCGCGGCTCTGGCGACAGCTCCCACGCCCGAAGAGCCAGGAGGGAAAGCCGTGCCTCGTTGGAAAGCTCTTTGGCAGCCGCTCGCGTGGCCCCACAGCCCGTGGGGCTGCGGGCTTTCCGGCGGCCGTCAGCCTCGGCGACAGCTGCGCCCATGTGGCACCGCCGTGCCAGCCTGCGAAGCACTTTCCGGTAGGGCCGCGGCTCTGGCGACAGCTCCCACGCCCAAAGAGCCAGGAGGGAAAGCCGTGCCTCGTTGGAAAGCTCTTTGGCAGCCGCTCGCGTGGCCCCACAGCCCGTGGGGCTGCTGGCTTTCCGGCGGCCATCAGCCTTGGCGAAACCGGCGCCCACGTGGCGCCGCCACGCGAGCCTGCGAAGCATTTTCCGGTAGGGCCGCGGCTCTGGCGACAGCTCCCACGCCCGAAGAGCCAGGAGGGAAAGCCCTGCCTCGTTGGAAAGCTCTTTAGCAGCCGCTCGCGTGGCCCCACAGCCCGTGGGGCTGCGGGCTCTCCGGCGGCCGTCAGCCTCGGCGACACCTGCGACCACGTGGCGCCGCCGCGCCAGCCTGCGAAGCATTTTCCGGTAGGGCCGCGGCTCTGGCGACAGCTCCCACGCCCGAAGAGCCAGGAGGGAAAGCCGTGCCTCCTTGGAAAGCTCTTTGGCAGCCGCTCGCGTGGCCCCACAGCCCGTGGGGCTGCGGGATTTCCAGCGGCCGTCAGCCTCGACACCACCGGCGCCCACGTGGCGCCGCCGCGCCAGCCTGCGAAGCATTTTCCGGTAGGGCCGCGGCTCTGGCGACAGCTCCCACGCCCGAAGAGCCAGGAGGGAAAGCCGTGCCTCGTTGGAAAGCTCTTTGGCAGCGGCTCGCGTGGCCCCACAGCCCGTGGGGCTGCGGGCTTTCCGGCGGCCATCAGACTCGGTGACACCTGCGACCACGTGGCGCCGCCGCGCCAGCCTGCGAAGCATTTTCCGGTAGGGCCGCGGCTCTGGCGACAGCTCCCACGCCCGAAGAGCCAGGAGGGAAAGCCGCGCCTCATTGGAAAGCTCTTTGGCAGCTGCTCGCGTGGCCCCACAGCCCGTAAGGCTGCGGGCTTTCCGGTGGCCGTCAGCCTCGGCGACACCAGCGACCACGTGGCGCCGCCGCGCCAGCCTGCGAAGAACTTTCCAGTAGGTCCGCGGCTCTGGTGACAGCTCCCACGCCCGAAGAGCCAGGAGGGAAAGCCGTGCCTCGTTGGAAAGCTCTTTGGCAGCCGCTCGCGTGGCCCCACAGCCCGTGGGGCTGCGGGCTTTCCGGCGGCCGTCAGCCTCGGCGACACCTGCGACCACGTGGCGCCGCCGCGCCAGCCTGCGAAGCATTTTCTAGTAGGGCCGCGTCTCTGGCGACAGCTCCCACGCCGGAAGAGCCAGGAGGGAAAGCTGTGTCTCGTTGGAAAGCTCTTTGGCAGCCGCTCGCGTGGCCCCACAGCCCGTGGGGCTGCGGGCTTTCCGGCGGCCAGCAGCCTCGGCGACACCGGCGCTCACGTGGCGTCGCCGCGCCAGCCTGCGAAGCATTTTCTGGTAGGGCCGCGGCTCTGGCGACAGCTCCCACGCCCGAAGAGCCAGGAGCGAAAGCCGTGACTCGTTGGAAAGCTCTTTGGCAGCCGCTCGCATGGCCCCACAGCCCGTGGTGCTGCGGGCTTTCCGGCGCCCGTCAGCCTCAGCGACACCTGCGACCACGTGGCGCCGCCGCGCCAGCCTGCGAAGCATTTTCCGGTAGGGCCGCGGCTCTGGCGACAGCTCCCACGCCCGAAGAGCCAGGAGGGAAAGCCGTGCCTCGTTGCAAAGCTCTTTGGCAGCCGCTCGCGTGGCCCCACAGCCCGTGGGGCTGCGTTCTTTCCGGCGGCCATCAACCTCGGCGACACCGGTGCCCACCTGGCGCCCCCGCGCCAGCCTGCGAAGCATTTTCCGGTAGGGCCGCGGCTCTGGCGACAGCTCCCACGCCGGAAGAGCCAGGAGGGAAAGCCGTGCCTCGTTGGAAAGCTCTTTGGCAGCCGCTCGCGTGGCCCCACACCCCGTGGGGCTGCGGGCTTTCCGGCGCCCGTCAGCCTCGGCGACACCTGCGACCACGTGGCGCCCCCGCGCCAGCCTGCGAATCATTTTCCGGTAGGGCCGCGTCTCTGGCGACAGCTCCCACGCCGGAAGAGCCAGGAGGGAAAGCCGTGCCTCGTTGGAAAGCTCTTTGGCATCCGCTCGCGTGGCCCCACAGCCCGTGGGGCTGCGGGCTTTCCGGCGGCCATCAGCCTCGGCGACACCTGCGACCACGTGGCGCCCCCGCGCCAGCCTGCGAATCATTTTCGGGTAGGGCCGCGTCTCTGGCGACAGCTCCCACGCCCGAAGAGCCAGGAGGGAAAGCCGTGCCTCGTTGGAAAGCTCTTTGGCAGCCGCTGGCGTGGCCCCACAGCCCGTGGGGCTGCGGGCTTTCCGGCAGCCATCAGCCTCGGCGACACCGGCGCCCACGTGGCACCGCCGCGCCAGCCTGCGAAGCATTTTCCGGTAGGGCCGCGTCTCTGGCGACAGCTCCCACGCCCGAAGAGCCAGGAGGGAAAGCCGTGCCTCGTTGGAAAGCTCTTTGGCAGCCGCTCGCGTGGCCCCACAGCCCGTGGGGCTGCGGGCTTTCCGGCGGCCATCAGCCTCGGCGACACCTGCGCCCACGTGGCACCGCCGCGCCAGCCTGCGAAGCATTTTCCGGTAGGGCCGCGTCTCTGGCGACAGCTCCCACGCCCGAAGAGCCAGGAGGGAAAGCCGTGCCTCGTTGGAAAGCTCTTTGGCAGCCGCTCGCATGGCCCCACAGCCCGTGGGGCTGCGGGCTTTCCGGCGGCCATAAGCCTCGGCGACACCGGCGCCCACGTGGGGCCGCCACGCCAGCCTGCGAAGCATTTTCCCGTAGGGCCGCGGCTCTGGCGACAGCTCCCACGCCCAAAGAGCCAGGAGGGAAAGCCGTGCCTCGTTGGAAAGCTCTTTGGCAGCCGCTCGCGTGGCCCCACAGCCCGTGGGGCTGCGGGCTTACCGGTGGCCGTCAGCCTCGGCGACACCAGCGACCACGTGGCGCCGCCGCGCCAGCCTGCGAAGCATTTTCCGGTAGGGCCGCGGCTCTGGCGACAGCTCCCACGCCGGAAGAGCCAGGAGGGAAAGCCGTGCCTCCTTGGAAAGCTCTTTGGCAGCCGCTCGCGTGGCCCCACAGCCCGTGGGGCTGCGGGCTTTCCGGCGGCCATCAGCCTCGGCGACACCTGCGACCACGTGGCGCCCCCGCGCCAGCCTGCGAATCATTTTCGGGTAGGGCCGCGGCTCTGGCGACAGCTCCCACGCCCGAAGAGCCAGGAGGGAAAGCCGTGCCTCGTTGGAAAGCTCTTTGGCAGCCGCTCGCGTGGCCCCACAGCCCGTGGGGCTCGGGCTTTCCGGCGGCCATCAGCCTCGGCGACACCGGCGCCCACGTGGTGCCGCCGCGCCAGCCTGCGAAGCATTTTCCGGTAGGGCCGCGGCTCTGGCGACAGCTCCCACGCCCGAAGAGCCAGGAGGGAAAGCCGTGCCTCGTTGGAAAGCTCTTTGGCAGCCGCTCGCATGGCCCCACAGCCCGTGGGGCTGCGGGCTTTCCGGCGGCCATCAGCCTCGGCGACACCGGCGCCCACGTGGCGCCGCCGTGCCAGCCTGCGAAGCATTTTCCGGTAGGGCCGCGGCTCTGGCGACAGCTCCCACGCCCGAAGAGCCAGGAGGGAAAGCCGTGCCTCGTTGGAAAGCTCTTTGGCAGCCGCTCGCGTGGCCCCACAGCCCGTGGGGCTGCGTTCTTTCCGGCGGTCATCAACCTCGGCGACACCGGTGCCCACCTGGCGCCGCCGCGCCAGCCTGCGAAGCATTTTCCGGTAGGGCCGCGTCTCTGGCGACAGCTCCCACGCCGGAAGAGCCAGGAGGGAAAGCCGTGCCTCCTTGGAAAGCTCTTTGGCAGCCGCTCGCGTGGCCCCACAGCCCGTGGGGCTGCGGGCTTTCCGGCGCCCGTCAGCCTCGGCGACACCGGCGCCCACGAGGCACCGCCGCGCCAGCCTGCGAAGCATTTTCCGGTAGGGCCGCGTCTCTGGCGACAGCTCCCACGCCCGAAGAGCCAGGAGGGAAAGCCGTGCCTCGTTGGAAAGCTCTTTGGCAGACGCTTGCGTGGCCCCACAGCCCGTGGGGCTGCGGGCTTTCCGGCGGCCATCAGCCTCGGCGACACCGGCGCCCACGTGGGGCCGCCACGCCAGCCTGCGAAGCATTTTCCGGTAGGGCCGCGGCTCTGGCGACAGCTCCCACGCCCGAAGAGCCAGGAGGGAAAGCCGTGCCTCGTTGAAAAGCTCTTTGTCAGCCGCTCGCATGGCCCCACAGCCCGTGGGGCTGCGGGCTTTTTGGCGGCCGTCAGCCTCGGCGAAACCTGCGACCATTTGGCGCCGCCGCGCCAGCCTGCGAAGCATTTTCCGGTAGGGCCGCGGCTCTGGTGACAGCTCCCACGCCCGAAGAGCCAGGAGGGAAAGCCGTGCCTCGTTGGAAAGCTCTTTGGCAGCCGCTCGCGTGGCCCCACAGCCCGTGGGGCTCGGGCTTTCCGGCGGCCATCAGCCTCGGCGACACCGGCGCCCTCGTGGCACCGCCGCGCCAGCCTGCGAAGCATTTTCCGGTAGGGCCGCGGCTCTGGCGACAGCTCCCACGCCCGAAGAGCCAGGAGGGAAAGCCGTGCCTCGTTGGAAAGCTCTTTGGCAGCCGCTCGCATGGCCCCACAGCCCGTGGGGCTGCGGGCTTTCCGGCGGCCATCAGCCTCGGCGACACCGGCGCCCACGTGGCGCCGCCGTGCCAGCCTGCGAAGCATTTTCCGGTAGGGCCGCGGCTCTGGCGACAGCTCCCACGCCCGAAGAGCCAGGAGGGAAAGCCGTGCCTCGTTGGAAAGCTCTTTGGCAGCCGCTCGCGTGGCCCCACAGCCCGTGGGGCTGCGTTCTTTCCGGCGGTCATCAACCTCGGCGACACCGGTGCCCACCTGGCGCCGCCGCGCCAGCCTGCGAAGCATTTTCCGGTAGGGCCGCGTCTCTGGCGACAGCTCCCACGCCGGAAGAGCCAGGAGGGAAAGCCGTGCCTCCTTGGAAAGCTCTTTGGCAGCCGCTCGCGTGGCCCCACAGCCCGTGGGGCTGCGGGCTTTCCGGCGCCCGTCAGCCTCGGCGACACCGGCGCCCACGAGGCACCGCCGCGCCAGCCTGCGAAGCATTTTCCGGTAGGGCCGCGTCTCTGGCGACAGCTCCCACGCCCGAAGAGCCAGGAGGGAAAGCCGTGCCTCGTTGGAAAGCTCTTTGGCAGACGCTTGCGTGGCCCCACAGCCCGTGGGGCTGCGGGCTTTCCGGCGGCCATCAGCCTCGGCGACACCGGCGCCCACGTGGGGCCGCCACGCCAGCCTGCGAAGCATTTTCCGGTAGGGCCGCGGCTCTGGCGACAGCTCCCACGCCCGAAGAGCCAGGAGGGAAAGCCGTGCCTCGTTGGAAAGCTCTTTGGCAGCCGCTCGCGTGGCCCCACAGCCCGTGGGGCTGCGGGCTTTCCGGTGGCCGTCAGCCTCGGCGACACCAGCGACCACGTGGCGCCGCCGCGCCAGCCTGCGAAGCATTTTCCGGTAGGGCCGCGGCTCTGGCGACAGCTCCCACGCCGGAAGAGCCAGGAGGGAAAGCCGTGCCTCCTTGGAAAGCTCTTTGGCAGCCGCTCGCGTGGCCCCACAGCCCGTGGGGCTGCGGGCTTTCCGGCGGCCATCAGCCTCGGCGACACCTGCGACCACGTGGCGCCCCCGCGCCAGCCTGCGAAGCATTTTCGGGTAGGGCCGCGGCTCTGGCGACAGCTCCCACGCCCGAAGAGCCAGGAGGGAAAGCCGTGCCTCGTTGGAAAGCTCTTTGGCAGCCGCTCGCGTGGCCCCACAGCCCGTGGGGCTCGGGCTTTCCGGCGGCCATCAGCCTCGGCGACACCGGCGCCCACGTGGCACCGCCGCGCCAGCCTGCGAAGCATTTTCCGGTAGGGCCGTGGCTCTGGCGACAGCTCCCACGCCCGAAGAGCCAGGAGGGAAAGCCGTGCCTCGTTGGAAAGCTCTTTGGCAGCCGCTCGCGTGGCCCCACAGCACGTGGGGCTGAGGGCTTTCCGGCGGCCATCAACCTCGGCGTCACCGGCGCCCACGTGGCGCCGCCGTGCCAGCCTGCGAAGCATTTTCCGGTAGGGCCGCGGCTCTGGCGACAGCTCCCACGCCCGAAGAGCCAGGAGGGAAAGCCGTGCCTCGTTGGAAAGCTCTTTGGCAGCCGCTCGCGTGGCCCCACAGCCCGTGGGGCTGCGTTCTTTCCGGCGGCCATCAACCTCGGCGACACCGGTGCCCACCTGGCGCCGCCGCGCCAGCCTGCGAAGCATTTTCCGGTAGGGCCGCGGCTCTGGCGACAGCTCCCACGCCCGAAGAGCCAGGAGGGAAAGCCGTGCCTCCTTGGAAAGCTCTTTGGCAGCCGCTCGCGTGGCCCCACAGCCTGTGGGGCTGCGGGCTTTCCGGCGGCCATCAGCCTCGGCGACACCTGCGACCACGTGGCGCCCCCGCGCCAGCTTGCAAAGCATTTTCGGGTAGGGCCGCGGCTCTGGCGACAGCTCCCACGCCCGAAGAGCCAGGAGGGAAAGCCGTGCCTCGTTGGAAAGCTCTTTGGCAGCCGCTCGCGTGGCCCCACAGCCCGTGGGGCTGCGGGCTTTCCGGCGGCCATCAGCCTCGGCGACACCGGCGCCCACGTGGCACCGCCGCGCCAGCCTGCGAAGCATTTTCCGGTAGGGCCGCGTCTCTGGCGACAGCTCCCACGCCCGAAGACCCAGGAGGGAAAGCCGTGCCTCGTTGGAAAGCTCTTTGGCAGCCGCTCGCATGGCCCCACAGCCCGTGGGGCTGCGGGCTTTCCGGCGGCCATCAGCCTCGGCGACACCGGCGCTTACGTGGGGCCGCCACGCCAGCCTGCGAAGCATTTTCCGGTAGGGCCGCGGCTCTGGCGACAGCTCCCACGCCCGAAGAGCCAGGAGGGAAAGCCGTGCCTCGTTGGAAAGCTCTTTGGCAGCCGCTCGCGTGGCCCCACAGCCCGTGGGGCTGCGGGCTTTGCGGTGGCCGTCAGCCTCGGCGACACCAGCGACCACGTGGCGCCGCCGCGCCAGCCTGCGAAGCATTTTCCGGTAGGTCCGCGGCTCTGGTGACAGCTCCCACGCCGGAAGAGCCAGGAGGGAAAGCCGTGCCTCGTTGGAAAGCTCTTTGGCAGCCGCTCGCGTGGCCCCACAGCCCGTGGGGCTGCGGGCTTTCCGGCGGCCGTCAGCCTCGGCGGCACCGGTGCCCACGTGGCACCGCCGCGCCAGCCTGCGAAGCATTTTCTAGTAGGGCCGCGTCTCTGGCGACAGCTCCCACGCCGGAAGAGCCAGGAGGGAAAGCCGTGCCCCGTTGGAAAGCTCTTTGGCAGCCGCTCGCGTGGCCCCACAGCCCGTGGGGCTGCGTTCTTTCCGGCGGTCATCAACCTCGGCGACACCGGTGCCCACCTGGCGCCGCCGCGCCAGCCTGCGAAGCATTTTCCGGTAGGGCCGCGTCTCTGGCGACAGCTCCCACGCCGGAAGAGCCAGGAGGGAAAGCCGTGCCTCCTTGGAAAGCTCTTTGGCAGCCGCTCGCGTGGCCCCACAGCCCGTGGGGCTGCGGGCTTTCCGGCGCCCGTCAGCCTCGGCGACACCGGCGCCCACGAGGCACCGCCGCGCCAGCCTGCGAAGCATTTTCCGGTAGGGCCGCGTCTCTGGCGACAGCTCCCACGCCCGAAGAGCCAGGAGGGAAAGCCGTGCCTCGTTGGAAAGCTCTTTGGCAGACGCTTGCGTGGCCCCACAGCCCGTGGGGCTGCGGGCTTTCCGGCGGCCATCAGCCTCGGCGACACCGGCGCCCACGTGGGGCCGCCACGCCAGCCTGCGAAGCATTTTCCGGTAGGGCCGCGGCTCTGGCGACAGCTCCCACGCCCGAAGAGCCAGGAGGGAAAGCCGTGCCTCGTTGGAAAGCTCTTTGGCAGCCGCTCGCGTGGCCCCACAGCCCGTGGGGCTGCGGGCTTTCCGGTGGCCGTCAGCCTCGGCGACACCAGCGACCACGTGGCGCCGCCGCGCCAGCCTGCGAAGCATTTTCCAGTAGGGCCGCCGCTCTGGCGACAGCTCCCACGCCCGAAGAGCCAGGAGGGAAAGCCGTGCCTCCTTGGAAAGCTCTTTGGCAGCCGCTCGCGTGGCCCCACAGCCCGTGGGGCTGCGGGCTTTCCGGCGGCCATCAGCCTCGGCGACACCTGCGACCACGTGGCGCCCCCGCGCCAGCCTGCGAAGCATTTTCGGGTAGGGCCGCGGCTCTGGCGACAGCTCCCACGCCCGAAGAGCCAGGAGGGAAAGCCGTGCCTCGTTGGAAAGCTCTTTGGCAGCCGCTCGCGTGGCCCCACAGCCCGTGGGGCTCGGGCTTTCCGGCGGCCATCAGCCTCGGCGACACCGGCGCCCACGTGGCACCGCCGCGCCAGCCTGCGAAGCATTTTCCGGTAGGGCCGTGGCTCTGGCGACAGCTCCCACGCCCGAAGAGCCAGGAGGGAAAGCCGTGCCTCGTTGGAAAGCTCTTTGGCAGCCGCTCGCGTGGCCCCACAGCACGTGGGGCTGAGGGCTTTCCGGCGGCCATCAACCTTGGCGTCACCGGCGCCCACGTGGCGCCGCCGCGCCAGCCTGCGAAGCATTTTCCGGTAGGGCCGCGGCTCTGGCGACAGCTCCCACGCCCGAAGAGCCAGGAGGGAAAGCCGTGCCTCGTTGGAAAGCTCTTTGGCAGCCGCTCGCGTGGCCCCACAGCCCGTGGGGCTGCGTTCTTTCCGGCGGCCATCAACCTCGGCGACACCGGTGCCCACCTGGCGCCGCCGCGCCAGCCTGCGAAGCATTTTCCGGTAGGGCCGCGGCTCTGGCGACAGCTCCCACGCCCGAAGAGCCAGGAGGGAAAGCCGTGCCTCCTTGGAAAGCTCTTTGGCAGCCGCTCGCGTGGCCCCACAGCCTGTGGGGCTGCGGGCTTTCCGGCGGCCATCAGCCTCGGCGACACCTGCGACCACGTGGCGCCCCCGCGCCAGCCTGCGAATCATTTTCGGGTAGGGCCGCGGCTCTGGCGACAGCTCCCACGCCCGAAGAGCCAGGAGGGAAAGCCGTGCCTCGTTGGAAAACTCTTTGGCAGCCGCTCGCATGGCCCCACAGCCCGTGGGGCTGCGGGCTTTCCGGCGGCCATCAGCCTCGGCGACACCTGCGACCACGTGGCGCCCCACGCGCCAGCTTGCAAAGCATTTTCGGGTAGGGCCGCGGCTCTGGCGACAGCTCCCACGCCCGAAGAGCCAGGAGGGAAAGCCGTGCCTCGTTGGAAAGCTCTTTGGCAGCCGCTCGCGTGGCCCCACAGCCCGTGGGGCTGCGGGCTTTCCGGCGGCCATCAGCCTCGGCGACACCGGCGCCCACGTGGCACCGCCGCGCCAGCCTGCGAAGCATTTTCCGGTAGGGCCGCGTCTCTGGCGACAGCTCCCACGCCCGAAGAGCCAGGAGGGAAAGCCGTGCCTCGTTGGAAAGCTCTTTGGCAGCCGCTCGCATGGCCCCACAGCCCGTGGGGCTGCGGGCTTTCCGGCGGCCATCAGCCTCGGCGACACCGGCGCTTACGTGGGGCCGCCACGCCAGCCTGCGAAGCATTTTCCGGTAGGGCCGCGGCTCTGGCGACAGCTCCCACGCCCGAAGAGCCAGGAGGGAAAGCCGTGCCTCGTTGGAAAGCTCTTTGGCAGCCGCTCGCGTGGCCCCACAGCCCGTGGGGCTGCGGGCTTTGCGGTGGCCGTCAGCCTCGGCGACACCAGCGACCACGTGGCGCCGCCGCGCCAGGCTGCGAAGCATTTTCCGGTAGGTCCGCGGCTCTGGTGACAGCTCCCACGCCGGAAGAGCCAGGAGGGAAAGCCGTGTCTCGTTGGAAAGCTCTTTAGCAGCCGCTCGCGTGGCCCCACAGCCCGTGGGGCTGCGGGCTTTCCGGCGGCCGTCAGCCTCGGCGACACCTGCGACCACGTGGCGCCGCCGCGCCAGCCTGCAAAGCATTTTCCGGTAGGGGCCGCGGCTCTGGCGACAGCTCCCATGCCCGAAGAGCCAGGAGGGAAAGCCGTGACTCGTTGGAAAGCTCTTTGGCAGCCGCTCGCGTGGCCCCACAGCCCGTGGGGCTGCGGGCTTTCCGGCGTCCATCAGCCTCGGCGACACCTGCGACCACGTGGCGCCGCCGCACCAGCCTGCGAAGCATTTTCCGGTAGGGCCACGGCTCTGGCGACAGCTCCCACGCCCGAAGAGCCAGGAGGGAAAGCCGTGCCTCGTTGGAAAGCTCTTTGGCAGCCGCTCGCGTGGCCCCACAGCCCGTGGGGCTGCGGGATTTCCAGCGGCCGTCAGCCTCGACACCACCGGCGCCCACGTGGCGCCGCCGCGCCAGCCTGCGAAGCATTTTCCGGTAGGGCCGCGGCTCTGGCGACAGCTCCCACGCCCGAAGAGCCAGGAGGGAAAGCCGTGCCTCGTTGGAAAGCTCTTTGGCAGCCGCTCGCGTGGCCCCACAGCCCGTGGGGCTGCGGGCTTTCCGGCGGCCGTCAGCCTCGGCGGCACCGGTGCCCACGTGGCACCGCCGCGCCAGCCTGCGAAGCATTTTCTAGTAGGGCCGCGTCTCTGGCGACAGCTCCCACGCCGGAAGAGCCAGGAGGGAAAGCCGTGCCCCGTTGGAAATCTCTTTGGCAGCCGCTCACGTGGCCCCACAGCCCGTGGGGCTGCGGGCTTTCCGGCGGCCATCAGCCTCGGCGACACCGGCGCCCACGTGGCGCCGCCGCGCCAGCCTGCGAAGCATTTTCCGGTAGGGCCGCGTCTCTGGCGACAGCTCCCACGCCCGAAGAGCCAGGAGGGAAAGCCGTGCCTCGTTGGAAAGCTCTTTGGCAGCCGCTCGCGTGGCCCCACAGCCCGTGGGGCTGCGGGCATTCCGGCGGCCATCAGCCTCGGCGACACCGGCGCCCACGTGGGGCCGCCACGCCAGCCTGCGAAGCATTTTCCGGTAGGGCCGCGGTTCTGGCGACAGCTCCCACGCCCGAAGAGCCAGGAGGGAAAGCCGTGCCTCGTTGGAAAGCTCTTTGGCAGCCGCTCGCGTGGCCCCACAGCACGTGGGGCTGAGGGCTTTCCGGCGGCCGTCAGCCTCGGCGAAACCGGTGCCCACCTGGCGCCGCCGCGCTAGCCTGCGAAGCATTTTCCGGTAGGGCCGCGTCTCTGGCGACAGCTCCCACGCCCGAAGAGCCAGGAGGGAAAGCCGTGCCTCGTTGGAAAGCTCTTTAGCAGCCGCTCGCGTGGCCCCACAGCCCGTGGGGCTGCGGGCTTTCCGGCGGCCGTCAGCCTCGGCGACACCTGCGACCACGTGGCGGCGCCGCGCCAGCCTGCAAAGCATTTTCCGGTAGGGGCCGCGGCTCTGGCGACAGCTCCCACGCCCGAAGAGCCAGGAGGGAAAGCCGTGACTCGTTGGAAAGCTCTTTGGCAGCCGCTCGCGTGGCCCCACAGCCCGTGGGGCTGCGGGCTTTCCGGCGTCCATCAGCCTCGGCGACACCTGCGACCACGTGGCGCCGCCGCACCAGCCTGCGAAGCATTTTCCGGTAGGGCCACGGCTCTGGCGACAGCTCCCACGCCCGAAGAGCCAGGAGGGAAAGCCGTGCCTCGTTGGAAAGCTCTTTGGCAGCCGCTCGCGTGGCCCCACAGCCCGTGGGGCTGCGGGATTTCCAGCGGCCGTCAGCCTCGACACCACCGGCGCCCACGTGGCGCCGCCGCGCCAGCCTGCGAAGCATTTTCCGGTAGGGCCGCGGCTCTGGCGACAGCTCCCACGCCCGAAGAGCCAGGAGGGAAAGCCGTGCCTCGTTGGAAAGCTCTTTGGCAGCCGCTCGCGTGGCCCCACAGCCCGTGGGGCTGCGGGCTTTCCGGCGGCCGTCAGCCTCGGCGACACCGGCGCCCACGTGGCACCGCCGCGCCAGCCTGCGAAGCATTTTCCGGTAGGGCCGCGTCTCTGGCGACAGCTCCCACGCCGGAAGAGCCAGGAGGGAAAGCCGTGCCCTGTTGGAAAGCTCTTTGGCAGCCGCTCACGTGGCCCCACAGCCCGTGGGGCTGCGGGCTTTCCGGCGGCCATCAGCCTCGGCGACACCGGCGCCCACCTGGCGCCGCCGCGCCAGCCTGCGAAGCATTTTCCGGTAGGGCCGCGGCTCTGGCGACAGCTCCCACGCCCGAAGAGCCAGGAGGGAAAGCCGTGCCTCCTTGGAAAGCTCTTTGGCAGCCGCTCGCGTGGCCCCACAGCCCGTGGGGCTGCGGGCATTCCGGCGGCCATCAGCCTCGGCGACACCTGCGACCACGTGGCGCCCCCGCGCCAGCCTGCGAATCATTTTCGGGTAGGGCCGCGGCTCTGGCGACAGCTCCCACGCCCGAAGAGCCAGGAGGGAAAGCCGTGCCTCGTTGGAAAGCTCTTTGTCAGCCGCTCGCGTGGCCCCACAGCCCGTGGGGCTGCGGGCTTTCCGGCGGCCATCAGCCTCGGCGACACCGGCGCCCACGTGGCACCGCCGCGCCAGCCTGCGAAGCATTTTCCGGTAGGGCCACGTCTCTGGCGACAGCTCCCACGCCCGAAGAGCCAGGAGAGAAAGCCGTGCCTCGTTGGAAAGCTCTTTGGCAGCCGCTCGCGTGGCCCCACAGCCCGTGGGGCTGCGGGCTTTCCGGTGGCCGTCAGCCTCGGCGACACCAGCGACCACGTGGCGCCGCCGCGCCAGCCTGCGAAGCATTTTCCGGTAGGGCCGCGGCTCTGGCGACAGCTCCCACGCCGGAAGAGCCAGGAGGGAAAGCCGTGCCTCCTTGGAAAGCTCTTTGGCAGCCGCTCGCGTGGCCCCACAGCCCGTGGGGCTGCGGGCTTTCCGGTGGCCGTCAGCCTCGGCGACACCAGCGACCACGTGGCGCCGCCGCGCCAGCCTGCGAAGCATTTTCCGGTAGGGCCGCGGCTCTGGCGACAGCTCCCACGCCGGAAGAGCCAGGAGGGAAAGCCGTGCCTCGTTGGAAAGCTCTTTGGCAGCCGCTCGCGTGGCCCCACAGCCCGTGGGGCTGCGGGTTTTGCGGTGGCCGTCAGCCTCGGCGACACCAGCGACCACGTGGCGCCGCCGCGCCAGCCTGCGAAGCATTTTCCGGTAGGTCCGCGGCTCTGGTGACAGCTCCCACGCCGGAAGAGCCAGGAGGGAAAGCCGTGTCTCGTTGGAAAGCTCTTTAGCAGCCGCTCGCGTGGCCCCACAGCCCGTGGGGCTGCGGGCTTTCCGGCGGCCATCAGCCTCGGCGACACCTGCGACCACGTGGCACCGCCGCGCCAGCCTGCGAAGCATTTTCTGGTAGGGCCGCGGCTCTGGCAACAGCTCCCACGCCCGAAGAGCCAGGAGGGAAAGCCGTGACTCGTTGGAAAGCTCTTTGGCAGCCGCTCGCGTGGCCCCACAGCCCGTGGGGCTGCGGGTTTTCCGGCGTCCATCAGCCTCGGCGACACCTGCGACCACGTGGCGCCGCCGCGCCAGCCTGCGAAGCATTTTCCGGTAGGGCCACGGCTCTCGCGACAGCTCCCACGCCCGAAGAGCCAGGAGGGAAAGCCGTGCCTCGTTGGAAAGCTCTTTGGCAGCCGCTCGCGTGGCCCCACAGCCCGTGGGGCTGCGGGATTTCCAGCGGCCGTCAGCCTCGACACCACCGGCGCCCACGTGGCGCCGCCGCGCCAGCCTGCGAAGCATTTTCCGGTAGGGCCGCGGCTCTGGCGACAGCTCCCACGCCCGAAGAGCCAGGAGGGAAAGCCGTGCCTCGTTGGAAAGCTCTTTGGCAGCCGCTCGCGTGGCCCCACAGCCCGTGGGGCTGCAGGCTTTCCGTCGGCCGTCAGCCTCGGCGACACCGGCGCCCACGTGGCACCGCCGCGCCAGCCTGCGAAGAATTTTCCGGTAGGGCCGCGTCTCTGGCGACAGCTCCCACGCCGGAAGAGCCAGGAGGGAAAGCCGTGCCTCGTTGGAAAACTCTTTGGCAGCCGCTCACGTGGCCCCACAGCCCGTGGGGCTGCGGGCTTTCCGGCGGCCATCAGCCTCGGCGACACCGGCGCCCACGTGGCGCCGCCGCGCCAGCCTGCGAAGCATTTTCCGGTAGGGCCGCGTCTCTGGCGACAGCTCCCACGCCCGAAGAGCCAGGAGGGAAAGCCGTGCCTCGTTGGAAAGCTCTTTGGCAGCCACTCACGTGGCCCCACAGCCCGTGGGGCTGCGGGCTTTCCGGCGGCCATCAGCCTCGGCGACACCGGCGCCCACGTGGCGCCGCCGCGCCAGCCTGCGAAGCATTTTCCGGTAGGGCCGCGGCTCTGGCGACAGCTCCCACGCCCGAAGAGCCAGGAGGGAAAGCCGTGCCTCGTTGGAAAGCTCTTTGGCAGCCGCTCGCGTGGCCCCACAGCCCGTGGGGCTGCGGGATTTCCAGCGGCCGTCAGCCTCGACACCACCGGCGCCCATGTGGCGCCGCCGCGCCAGCCTGCGAAGCATTTTCCGGTAGGGCCGCGGCTCTGGCGACAGCTCCCACGCCCGAAGAGCCAGGAGGGAAAGCCGTGCCTCGTTGGAAAGCTCTTTGACAGCCGCTCGCGTGGCCCCACAGCCCGTGGGGCTGCGGGCTTTCCCGCGGCCGTCAGCCTCGGCGACACCGGCGCCCACGTGGCGCCGCCGCGCCAGCCTGCGAAGCACTTTCCGGTAGGTCCGCGGCTCTGGCGACAGCTCCCACGCCCGTAGAGCCAGGAGGGAAAGCAGTGCCTCGTTGGAAAGCTCTTTGGCAGCCGCTCGCGTGGCCCCACAGCCCGTGGGGCTGCGGGCTTTCCGGCGGCCGTCAGCCTCAGCGCCACC
>NW_026529797.1:0-44752 GCF_028500815.1 Rissa tridactyla | reverse complement strand
GCTCTTTGGGAACCGCTTGCGTAGCACCACAGACCTGGGGGCTGCAGGCTTTGCTCCTGCCTTCAGCCTCAAAGCCACCCTTTCCCACCTGGCGCCGCGCCAGGCTCAAAAATGGCCATACGGCTGGAGATGGGTCCCCCGCCCAGAGAGCCAGCAGGGAAAACTATGCCTTGTTCTAAAGCTCTTTGGGAACCGCTTGCGTAGCCCCACAGACCTGGGGGCTGCGGGCTTTCCTGCTGCCTTCAGCCTCAAAGCAACCCTTTCCCACTTGGCGCCCTATCAAGCACAAAATGGCCTATGGCTGGAGATGGGTCCCATGCCCAAAGAGCCAGCAGGGAAAACTATGCCTTGTTCTAAAGCTCTTTGGGAACCGCTTGCGTAGCCGCACAGACCTGGGGGCTGCGGGCTTTCCTGCTGCCTTCAGCCTCAAAACCACCCTTTCCCACTTGGCCCCCGGCCAGGCACAAAAATGGCCATACGGCTGGAGATGGGTCCCCCGCCCAAAGAGCCAGCAGGGAAAACTATGCCTTGTTCTAAAGCTCTTTGGGAACTGCTTGCGTACCCCACAGACCTGGGGGCTGTGGGCTTTGCTGCTGCCTTCAGCCTCAAAGCCACCCTTTCCCACTTGGCGCCGCGCCAGGCACAAAAATGGCCATACGGCTGGAGATGGGTCCCCCGCCCAAAGAGCCAGCAGGGAAAATTATGCCCTGTTCTAAAGCTCTTTGGGAACCGCTTGCGTAGCCCCACAGACCTGGGGGCTTAGGGCTTTCCTGCTGCCTTTAGCCTCGACACAACCCTTTCCCACTTGGCGCCGCGCCAGGCTCAAAAATGGCCATACGGCTGGAGATGGGTCCCCCGCCCAGAGAGCCAGCAGGGAAAACTATGCCTTGTTCTAAAGCTCTTTGGGAACCGCTTGCGTAGCCCCACAGACCTGGGGGCTGCGGGCTTTCCTGCTGCCTTCAAGCCTCAAAGCCACCCTTTCCCACTGGGCGCCGGGCCAGGCACAAAAATGGCCTATGGCTGGAGATGGGTCCCCCGAACAAAGAGCCAGCAGGGAAAACTATGCCTTGTTCTAAAGCTCTTTGGGAACCGCTTGCGTAGCCCCACAGACCTGGGGGCTGCGGGCTTTGCTGCTGCCTTCAGCCTCAAAGCCACCCTTTCCCACTTGGCGCCGCGCCAGGCACAAAAATGGCCATACGGCTGGAGATGGGTCCCCCGCCCAAAGAGCCAGCAGGGAAAATTATGCCTTGTTCTAAAGCTCTTTGGGAACCGCTTGCGTAGCCCCACAGACCTGGGGGCTGCGGGCTTTCCTGCTGCCTTTAGCCTCGACACAACCCTTTCCCACTTGGCGCCGCGCCAGGCTCAAAAATGGCCATACGGCTGGAGATGGGTCCCCCGCCCAGAGAGCCAGCAGGGAAAACTATGCCTTGTTCTAAAGCTCTTTGGGAACCGCTTGCGTAGCCCCAGAGACCTGGGGCTGCGGGCTTTCCTGCTGCCTTCAAGCCTCAAAGCCACCCTTTCCCACTGGGCGCCGGGCCAGGCACAAAAATGGCCTATGGCTGGAGATGGGTCCCCCGAACAAAGAGCCAGCAGGGAAAACTATGCTTGTTCTAAAGCTCTTTGGGAACTGCTTGTGAAGCCCCACAGACCTGGGGGCTGCAGGCTTTCCTGCTGCCTTCAGCCTCAAAGCCACCCTTTCCCACTTGGCGCCCTATCAAGCACAAAAATGGCCTATGGGTGGAGATGGGTCCCATGCCCAAAGAGCAGCAGGGAAAACTATGCCTTGTTCTAAAGCTCTTTGGGAACGCTTGCGTAGCCCCACAGACCTGGGGGCTGCGGGCTTTCCTGCTGCCTTCAGCCTCGACACACCTTTCCCACTTGGCGCCCTATCAGGCACAAGAATGGCCATACGGCTGGAGATGTGTCCCCCGCCCAAAGAGCCAGCAGGGAAAACTATGCCTTGTTCTAAAGCTCTTTGGGAACCGCTTGCGTAGCCCCACAGACCTGGCGGCTGCGGGCTTTGCTGCTGCCTTCAGCCTCAAAGCCACCCTTTCCCACTTGGCGCCGCGCCAGGCACAAAAATGGCCTATGGCTGGAGCTGGGTCCCATGCCCAAAGAGCCAGCAGGGAAAACTATGCCTTGTTCTAAAGCTCTTTGGGAACCGCTTGCTTGGCCCCACAGACCTGGGGGCTGCGGGCTTTCCTGCTGCCTTCAGCCTCAAAACCACCCTTTCCCACTACGCACCGCGCCAGGCACAAAATGGCCATATGGCTGGAGTTGGTCCCCCGCCCAAAGAGCCAGCAGGGAAAACTATGCCTTGTTCTAAAGCTCTCTGGGAACCGCTTGCTTGGGCCCACAGACGTGGGGGCTGCGGGCTTTCCTGCTGCCTTCAGCCTCAAAACCACCCTATGCCACTACGCACCGCGCCAGGCCACAAAAATAGCCATACGTCTGGAGATGGGTCCCCCACCCAAAGAGCCAGCAGGGAAAACTATGCCTTGTTCTAAAGCTCTTTGGGAACCGCTTGCGTAGCCCCACAGACCTGGGGGCTGCGGGCTTTCCTGCTGCCTTCAGCCTCGACACCACCCTTTCCCACTTGGCGCCGCGCCAGGCACAAAATGGCCATACGGCTGGAGATGGGTCCCCCGCCCAAAGAGCCAGCAGGGAAAAATATGCCTTGTTCTAAAGCTCTTTGGGAACCGCTTGCATAGCCCCACAGACCTGGGAGCTGCAGGCTTTCCTGCTGTCTTCAGCCTCAAAGCCACCCTTTCCCACTTGGCGCCCTATCAGGCACAAAAATGGCCTATGGCTGGAGATGGGTCCCATGCCCAAAGAGCCAGCAGGGAAAACTATGCCTTGTTCTAAAGCTCTTTGGAACCGCTTGCTTGGGCCCACAGACCTGGGGGCTGCGGGCTTTCCTGCTGCCTTCAGCCTCAAAACCACCCTATGCCACTACGCACCGCGCCAGGCACAAAAATGGCCATACGGCTGGAGATGGGTCCCCCGCCCAAAGAGCCAGCAGGGAAAACTCTGCCTTGTTCTAAAGCTCTTTGGGAACGGCTTCCATAGCCCCACAGACCTGGGGGCTGCAGGCTTTCCTGCTGCCTTCAGACTCGACACCACCCTTTCCCACTTGGCGCCGCGCCAGGCACAAAAATGGCCATACGACTGGACATGTGTCCGCCGCCCAAAGAGCCAGCAGGGAAAACTCTGCCTTGTTCTAAAGCTCTTTGGGAACCGCTTGCGTAGCCCCACAGACGTTAGGGCTGCAGGCTTTGCTGCTGCCTTCAGCCTCAAAACCACCCTTTCCCACTTGGCGCCGCGCCAGGCTCAAAAATGGCCATACGGCTGGAGATGGGTCCCCCGCCCAAAGAGCCAGCAGGGAAAACTATGCCTTGTTCTAAAGCTCTTTGGGAACCGCTTGCTTGGCCCCACAGACGTGGGGGCTGCGGGCTTTCCTGCTGCCTTTAGCCTCGACACAACCCTTTCCCACTTGGCGCCGCGCCAGGCTCAAAAATGGCCATACGGCTGGAGATGGGTCCCCCGCCCAGAGAGCCAGCAGGGAAAACTATGCCTTGTTCTAAAGCTCTTTGGGAACCGCTTGCGTAGCCCCAGAGACCTGGGGGCTGCGGGCTTTCCTGCTGCCTTCAAGCCTCAAAGCCACCCTTTCCCACTGGGCGCCGGGCCAGGCACAAAAATGGCCTATGGCTGGAGATGGGTCCCCCGAACAAAGAGCCAGCAGGGAAAACTATGCCTTGTTCTAAAGCTCTTTGGGAACTGCTTGTGAAGCCCCACAGACCTGGGGGCTGCAGGCTTTCCTGCTGCCTTCAGCCTCAAAGCCACCCTTTCCCACTTGGCGCCCTATCAAGCACAAAAATGGCCTATGGGTGGAGATGGGTCCCATGCCCAAAGAGCCAGCAGGGAAAACTATGCCTTGTTCTAAAGCTCTTTGGGAACCGCTTGCGTAGCCCCACAGACCTGGGGGCTGCGGGCTTTCCTGCTGCCTTCAGCCTCGACACCACCCTTTCCCACTTGGCGCCCTATCAGGCACAAGAATGGCCATACGGCTGGAGATGTGTCCCCCGCCCAAAGAGCCAGCAGGGAAAACTATGCCTTGTTCTAAAGCTCTTTGGGAACCGCTTGCGTAGCCCCACAGACCTGGGGGCTGCGGGCTTTCCTGCTGCCTTCAGCCTCGATACCACCATTTCCCACTTGGCGCTGCGCCATGCACAAAAATGGCCATACGGCTGGAGATGGGTCCCCCGCCCAAAGAGCCAGCAGGGAAAACTATGCCTTGTTCTAAAGCTCTTTGGGAACCGCTTGCGTAGCCCCACAGACCTGGGGGCTGCGGGCTTTCCTGCTGCCTTTAGCCTCGACACCACCCTTTCCCTCTTGGCGCCGCGCCAGGCACAAAAATGGCCGTACGGCTGGAGATGGGTCCCCCGCCCAAAGAGCCAGCAGGGAAAACTATGCCTTGTTCTAAAGCTCTTTGGGAACCGCTTGCGTAGCCCCACAGACCTGGGGGCTGCGGGCTTTCCTGCTGCCTTCAGCCTCAAAGCCACCCTTTCCCACTTGGCGCCGGGCCAGGGACAAAAATGGCCATACGGCTGGAGATGGGTCCCATGCCCAAAGAGCCAGCAGGGAAAACTATGCCTTGTTCTAAAGCTCTTTGGGAACCGCTTGCTTGGCCCCACAGACCTGGGGGCTGCAGGCTTTGCTGCTGCCTTCAGCCTCGACACCACCCTTACCCACTTGGCGCCGCGCCAGGCACAAAAATGGCCATACGGCTGGAGATGGGTCCCCCGCCCAAAGAGCCAGCAGGGAAAATTATGCCTTGTTCTAAAGCTCTTTGGGAACCGCTTGCGTAGCCCCACAGACCTGGGGGCTGCGGGCTTTCCTGCTGCCTTCAGCCTCAAAACCACCCTTTCCCACTACGCACCGCGCCAGGCACAAAAATGGCCATACGGCTGGAGATGGGTCCCCCGCCCAAAGAGCCAGCTGGGAAAACTATGCCTTGTTCTAAAGCTCTTTGGGAACCGCTTGCTTGGCCCCACAGACGTGGGGGCTGCGGGCTTTCCTGCTGCCTTCAGCCTCAAAACCACCCTATGCCACTACGCACCGCGTCAGGCACAAAAATAGCCATACGGCTGGAGATGGGTCCCCCACCCAAAGAGCCAGCAGGGAAAACTATGCCTTGTTCTAAAGCTCTTTGGGAACCGCTTGCGTAGCCCCACAGACCTGGGGGCTGCAGGCTTTGCTGCTGCCTTCAGCCTCAAAACCACCCTTTCCCACTTGGCGCCGCGCCAGGCTCAAAAATGGCCATACGGCTGGAGATGGGTCCCCCGCCCAAAGAGCCAGCTGGGAAAACTATGCCTTGTTCTAAAGCTCTTTGGGAACCGCTTGCTTGGCCCCACAGACGTGGGGGCTGCGGGCTTTCCTGCTGCCTTTAGCCTCGACACAACCCTTTCCCACTTGGCGCCGCGCCAGGCTCAAAAATGGCCATACGGCTGGAGATGGGTCCCCCGCCCAGAGAGCCAGCAGGGAAAACTATGCCTTGTTCTAAAGCTCTTTGGGAACCGCTTGCGTAGCCCCACAGACCTGGGGGCTGCGGGCTTTCCTGCTGCCTTCAAGCCTCAAAGCCACCCTTTCCCACTGGGCGCCGGGCCAGGCACAAAAATGGCCTATGGCTGGAGATGGGTCCCCCGAACAAAGAGCCAGCAGGGAAAACTATGCCTTGTTCTAAAGCTCTTTGGGAACTGCTTGTGAAGCCCCACAGACCTGGGGGCTGCAGGCTTTCCTGCTGCCTTCAGCCTCAAAGCCACCCTTTCCCACTTGGCGCCCTATCAAGCACAAAAATGGCCTATGGGTGGAGATGGGTCCCATGCCCAAAGAGCCAGCAGGGAAAACTATGCCTTGTTCTAAAGCTCTTTGGGAACCGCTTGCGTAGCCCCACAGACCTGGGGGCTGCGGGCTTTCCTGCTGCCTTCAGCCTCGACACCACCCTTTCCCACTTGGCGCCCTATCAGGCACAAGAATGGCCATACGGCTGGAGATGTGTCCCCCGCCCAAAGAGCCAGCAGGGAAAACTATGCCTTGTTCTAAAGCTCTTTGGGAACCGCTTGCGTAGCCCCACAGACCTGGCGGCTGCGGGCTTTGCTGCTGCCTTCAGCCTCAAAGCCACCCTTTCCCACTTGGCGCCGCGCCAGGCACAAAAATGGCCTATGGCTGGAGCTGGGTCCCATGCCCAAAGAGCCAGCAGGGAAAACTATGCCTTGTTCTAAAGCTCTTTGGGAACCGCTTGCTTGGCCCCACAGACCTGGGGGCTGCGGGCTTTCCTGCTGCCTTCAGCCTCAAAACCACCCTTTCCCACTACGCACCGCGCCAGGCACAAAAATGGCCATATGGCTGGAGTTGGTCCCCCGCCCAAAGAGCCAGCAGGGAAAACTATGCCTTGTTCTAAAGCTCTCTGGGAACCGCTTGCTTGGGCCCACAGACGTGGGGGCTGCGGGCTTTCCTGCTGCCTTCAGCCTCAAAACCACCCTATGCCACTACGCACCGCGCCAGGCACAAAAATAGCCATACGTCTGGAGATGGGTCCCCCACCCAAAGAGCCAGCAGGGAAAACTATGCCTTGTTCTAAAGCTCTTTGGGAACCGCTTGCGTAGCCCCACAGACCTGGGGGCTGCGGGCTTTCCTGCTGCCTTCAGCCTCGACACCACCCTTTCCCACTTGGCGCCGCGCCAGGCACAAAAATGGCCATACGGCTGGAGATGGGTCCCCCGCCCAAAGAGCCAGCAGGGAAAAATATGCCTTGTTCTAAAGCTCTTTGGGAACCGCTTGCATAGCCCCACAGACCTGGGAGCTGCAGGCTTTCCTGCTGTCTTCAGCCTCAAAGCCACCCTTTCCCACTTGGCGCCCTATCAGGCACAAAAATGGCCTATGGCTGGAGATGGGTCCCATGCCCAAAGAGCCAGCAGGGAAAACTATGCCTTGTTCTAAAGCTCTTTGGGAACCGCTTGCTTGGGCCCACAGACCTGGGGGCTGCGGGCTTTCCTGCTGCCTTCAGCCTCAAAACCACCCTATGCCACTACGCACCGCGCCAGGCACAAAAATAGCCATACGTCTGGAGATGGGTCCCCCGCCCAAAGAGCCAGCAGGGAAAACTATGCCTTGTTCTAAAGCTCTTTGGGAACCGCTTGCTTGGCCCCACAGACGTGGGGGCTGCGGGCTTTCCTGCTGCCTTCAGCCTCGACACCACCCTTTCCCACTTGGCGCCGCGCCAGGCACAAAAATGGCCATACGGCTGGAGATGGGTCCCCCGCCCAAAGAGCCAGCAGGGAAAACTCTGCCTTGTTCTAAAGCTCTTTGGGAACGGCTTCCATAGCCCCACAGACCTGGGGGCTGCAGGCTTTCCTGCTGCCTTCAGACTCGACACCACCCTTTCCCACTTGGCGCCGCGCCAGGCACAAAAATGGCCATACGACTGGACATGTGTCCGCCGCCCAAAGAGCCAGCAGGGAAAACTCTGCCTTGTTCTAAAGCTCTTTGGGAACCGCTTGCGTAGCCCCACAGACGTTAGGGCTGCAGGCTTTGCTGCTGCCTTCAGCCTCAAAACCACCCTTTCCCACTTGGCGCCGCGCCAGGCTCAAAAATGGCCATACGGCTGGAGATGGGTCCCCCGCCCAAAGAGCCAGCTGGGAAAACTATGCCTTGTTCTAAAGCTCTTTGGGAACCGCTTGCTTGGCCCCACAGACGTGGGGGCTGCGGGCTTTCCTGCTGCCTTCAGCCTCAAAACCACCCTATGCCACTACGCACCGCGTCAGGCACAAAAATAGCCATACGGCTGGAGATGGGTCCCCCACCCAAAGAGCCAGCAGGGAAAACTATGCCTTGTTCTAAAGCTCTTTGGGAACCGCTTGCGTAGCCCCACAGACCTGGGGGCTGCAGGCTTTCCTGCTGCCTTCAGCCTCAAAGCCACCCTTTCCCACTTGGCGCCCTATCAGGCACAAAAATGGCCTATGGGTGGAGATGGGTCCCATGCCCAAAGAGCCAGCAGGGAAAACTATGCCTTGTTCTAAAGCTCTTTGGGAACCGCTTGCGTAGCCCCACAGACCTGGGGGCTGCGGGCTTTCCTGCTGCCTTCAGCCTCGATACCACCATTTCCCACTTGGCGCTGCGCCATGCACAAAAATGGCCATACGGCTGGAGATGGGTCCCCCGCCCAAAGAGCCAGCAGGGAAAACTATGCCTTGTTCTAAAGCTCTTTGGGAACCGCTTGCGTAGCCCCACAGACCTGGGGGCTGCGGGCTTTCCTGCTGCCTTTAGCCTCGACACCACCCTTT
Organism: Rissa tridactyla; assembly: GCF_028500815.1. Taxonomy (NCBI): domain Eukaryota; kingdom Metazoa; phylum Chordata; class Aves; order Charadriiformes; family Laridae; genus Rissa; species Rissa tridactyla. Next base: position 36,410 of record NW_026529797.1, on the reverse strand, counting down.
CCCTCTTGGCGCCGCGCCAGGCACAAAAATGGCCGTACGGCTGGAGATGGGTCCCCCGCCCAAAGAGCCAGCAGGGAAAACTATGCCTTGTTCTAAAGCTCTTTGGGAACCGCTTGCGTAGCCCCACAGACCTGGGGGCTGCGGGCTTTCCTGCTGCCTTCAGCCTCAAAGCCACCCTTTCCCACTTGGCGCCGGGCCAGGGACAAAAATGGCCATACGGCTGGAGATGGGTCCCATGCCCAAAGAGCCAGCAGGGAAAACTATGCCTTGTTCTAAAGCTCTTTGGGAACCGCTTGCTTGGCCCCACAGACCTGGGGGCTGCAGGCTTTGCTGCTGCCTTCAGCCTCGACACCACCCTTACCCACTTGGCGCCGCGCCAGGCACAAAAATGGCCATACGGCTGGAGATGGGTCCCCCGCCCAAAGAGCCAGCAGGGAAAATTATGCCTTGTTCTAAAGCTCTTTGGGAACCGCTTGCGTAGCCCCACAGACCTGGGGGCTGCGGGCTTTCCTGCTGCCTTCAGCCTCAAAACCACCCTTTCCCACTACGCACCGCGCCAGGCACAAAAATGGCCATACGGCTGGAGATGGGTCCCCCGCCCAAAGAGCCAGCTGGGAAAACTATGCCTTGTTCTAAAGCTCTTTGGGAACCGCTTGCTTGGCCCCACAGACGTGGGGGCTGCGGGCTTTCCTGCTGCCTTCAGCCTCAAAACCACCCTATGCCACTACGCACCGCGTCAGGCACAAAAATAGCCATACGGCTGGAGATGGGTCCCCCACCCAAAGAGCCAGCAGGGAAAACTATGCCTTGTTCTAAAGCTCTTTGGGAACCGCTTGCGTAGCCCCACAGACCTGGGGGCTGCAGGCTTTCCTGCTGCCTTCAGCCTCAAAGCCACCCTTTCCCACTTGGCGCCCTATCAGGCACAAAAATGGCCTATGGGTGGAGATGGGTCCCATGCCCAAAGAGCCAGCAGGGAAAACTATGCCTTGTTCTAAAGCTCTTTGGGAACCGCTTGCTTGGGCCCACAGACCTGGGGGCTGCGGGCTTTCCTGCTGCCTTTAGCCTCGACAGCACCCTTTCCCTCTTGGCGCCGCGCCAGGCACAAAAATGGCCGTATGGCTGGAGATGGGTCCCCCGCCCAAAGAGCCAGCAGGGAAAACTATGCCTTGTTCTAAAGCTCTTTGGGAACCGCTTGCGTAGCCGCACAGACCTGGGGGCTGCGGGCTTTCCTGCTGCCTTCAGCCTCAAAGCCACCCTTTCCCACTTTGCGCCGGGCCAGGCACAAAAATGGCCATACGGCTGGAGATGGGTCCCCCGCCCAAAGAGCCAGCAGGGAAAACTATGCCTTGTTCTAAAGCTCTTTGGGAACCGCTTGCGTAGCCCCACAGACCTTGGGGCTGCGGGCTTTCCTGCTGCCTTCAGCCTCGACAGCACCCTTTCCCACTTGGCTTCGCGCCAGGCACAAAAATGGCCTATGGCTGGAGATGGGTCCCATGCCCTAAGAGCCAGCTGGGAAAACTATGCCTTGTTCTAAAGCTCTTTGGGAACCGCTTGCGTAGCACCACAGACCTGGGGGCTGCAGGCTTTGCTCCTGCCTTCAGCCTCAAAGCCACCCTTTCCCACCTGGCGCCGCGCCAGGCTCAAAAATGGCCATACGGCTGGAGATGGGTCCCCCGCCCAGAGAGCCAGCAGGGAAAACTATGCCTTGTTCTAAAGCTCTTTGGGAACCGCTTGCGTAGCCCCACAGACCTGGGGGCTGCGGGCTTTCCTGCTGTCTTCAGCCTCAAAGCAACCCTTTCCCACTTGGCGCCCTATCAAGCACAAAAATGGCCTATGGCTGGAGATGGGTCCCATGCCCAAAGAGCCAGCAGGGAAAACTATGCCTTGTTCTAAAGCTCTTTGGGAACCGCTTGCGTAGCCGCACAGACCTGGGGGCTGCGGGCTTTCCTGCTGCCTTCAGCCTCAAAACCACCCTTTCCCACTTGGCCCCCGGCCAGGCACAAAAATGGCCATACGGCTGGAGATGGGTCCCCCGCCCAAAGAGCCAGCAGGGAAAACTATGCCTTGTTCTAAAGCTCTTTGGGAACCGCTTGCGTAGCCCCACAGACCTGGGGGCTGCAGGCTTTGCTGCTGCCTTCAGCCTCAAAACCACCCTTTCCCACTTGGCGCTGCGCCAGGCACAAAAATGGCCATACGGCTGGAGATGGGTCCCCCGCCCAAAGAGCCAGCAGGGAAAATTATGCCTTGTTCTAAAGCTCTTTGGGAACCGCTTGCGTAGCCCCACAGACCTGGGGGCTGCGGGCTTTCCTGCTGCCTTCAAGCCTCAAAGCCACCCTTTCCCACTGGGCGCCGGGCCAGGCACAAAAATGGCCTATGGCTGGAGATGGGTCCCCCGAACAAAGAGCCAGCAGGGAAAACTATGCCTTGTTCTAAAGCTCTTTGGGAACTGCTTGCGTAGCCCCACAGACCTGGGGGCTGCAGGCTTTCCTGCTGCCTTCAGCCTCAAAGCCACCCTTTCCCACTTGGCGCCCTATCAAGCACAAAAATGGCCTATGGCTGGAGATGGGTCCCAGGCCCAAAGAGCCAGCAGGGAAAACTATGCCTTGTTCTAAAGCTCTTTGGGAACCGCTTGCGTAGCCCCACAGACCTGGGGGCTGCGGGCTTTCCTGCTGCCTTCAGCCTCGACACCACCCTTTCCCACTTGGCGCCGCGCCAGGCACAAAAATGGCCATACGGCTGGAGATGGGTCCCCCGCCCAAAGAGCCAGCAGGGAAAACTATGCCTTGTTCTAAAGCTCTTTGGGAACCGCTTGCGTAGCCCCACAGACCTGGGGGCTGCGGGCTTTGCTGCTGCCTTCAGCCTCAAAGCCACCCTTTCCCACTTGGCGCCGTGCCAGGCACAAAAATGGCCATACGGCTGGAGATGGGTCCCCCGCCCAAAGAGCCAGCAGGGAAAACTATGCCTTGTTCTAAAGCTCTTTGGGAACCGCTTGCTTGGCCCCACAGACCTGGGGGCTGCAGTCTTTGCTGCTGCCTTCAGCCTCAACACCACCCTTTCCCACTTGGCGCCGGGCCAGGGACAAAAATGGCCATACGGCTGGAGATGGGTCCCCCGCCCAAAGAGCCAGCAGGGAAAACTATGCCTTGTTCTAAAGCTCTTTGGGAACCGCTTGCGTAGCCCCACAGACCTGGGGGCTGCGGGCTTTCCTGCTGCCTTCAGATTCAAAGCCACCCTTTCCCTCTTGGGGCTTCGCAAGGCACAAAAATGGCCATACGGCTGGAGATGGGTCCCCCGCCCAAAGAGCGAGCAGCGAAAACTATGCCTTGTTCTAAAGCTCTTTGGGAACCGCTTGCGTAGCCCCACAGACCTGGGGGCTGCGGGCTTTCCTGCTGCCTTCAGCCTCGACACCACCCTTTCCCACTTGGCGCCGCGCCAGGCTCAAAAATGGCCATACGGCTGGAGATGGGTCCCCCGCCCTAAGAGCCAGCAGGGAAAACTATGCCTTGTTCTAAAGCTCTTTGGGAACCGCTTGCGTAGCCCCACAGACCTGGGGGCTGCAGGCTTTGCTCCTGCCTTCAGCCTCAAAGCCACCCTTTCCCACCTGGCGCCGCGCCAGGCTCAAAAATGGCCATACGGCTGGAGATGGGTCCCCGCCCAGAGAGCCAGCAGGGAAAACTATGCCTTGTTCTAAAGCTCTTTGGGAACCGCTTGCGTAGCCCCACAGACCTGGGGACTGCGGGCTTTCCTGCTGCCTTCAGCCTCGACACCACCCTTTCCCACTTGGCGCCGCGCCAGGCACAAAAATGGCCATACGGCTGGAGATGGGTCCCCCGCCCAAAGAGCCAGCAGGGAAAACTATGCCTTGTTCTAAAGCTCTTTGGGAACCGCTTGCGTAGCCCCACAGACCTGGGGGCTGCGGGCTTTGCTGCTGCCTTCAGCCTCAAAGCCACCCTTTCCCACTTGGCGCCGCGCCAGGCACAAAAATGGCCATACGGCTGGAGATGGGTCCCCCGCCCAGAGAGCCAGCAGGGAAAACTATGCCTTGTTCTAAAGCTCTTTGGGAACCGCTTGCATAGCCCCACAGACCTGGGGGCTGCAGGCTTTCCTGCTGTCTTCAGCCTCAAAGCCACCCTTTCCCACTTGGCGCCCTATCAGGCACAAAAATGGCCATACGGCTGGAGATGTGTCCCCCGCCCAAAGAGCCAGCAGGGAAAACTATGCCTTGTTCTAAAGCTCTTTGGGAACCGCTTCCGTAGCCCCACAGACCTGGGGGCTGCGGGCTTTCCTGCTGCCTTCAGCCTCGACACCACCCTTTCCCACTTGGCGCCCTATCAGGCACAAAAATGGCCATACGGCTGGAGATGTGTCCCCCGCCCAGAGAGCCAGCAGGGAAAACTATGCCTTGTTCTAAAGCTCTTTGGGAACCGCTTGCGTAGCCCCACAGACCTGGGGGCTGCGGGCTTTCCTGCTGCCTTCAAGCCTCAAAGCCACCCTTTCCCACTGGGCGCCGGGCCAGGCACAAAAATGGCCTATGGCTGGAGATGGGTCCCCCGCCCAAAGAGCCAGCAGGGAAAACTATGCCTTGTTCTAAAGCTCTTTGGGAACTGCTTGTGTAGCCCCACAGACCTGGGGGCTGCAGGATTTCCTGCTGCCTTCAGCCTCAAAGCCACCCTTTCCCACTTGGCGCCCTATCAAGCACAAAAATGGCCTATGGGTGGAGATGGGTCCCATGCCCAAAGAGCCAGCAGGGAAAACTATGCCTTGTTCTAAAGCTCTTTGGGAACCGCTTGCTTGGGCCCACAGACGTGGGGGCTGCGGGCTTTCCTGCTGCCTTCAGCCTCGACACCACCCTTTCCCACTTGGCGCCGCGCCAGGCACAAAAATGGCCATACGGTTGGAGATGGGTCCCCCGCCCAAAGAGCCAGCAGGGAAAACTATGCCTTGTTCTAAAGCTCTTTGGGAACCGCTTGCGTAGCCCCACAGACGTGGGGGCTGCGGGCTTTCCTGCTGCCTTCAGCCTCAAAACCACCCTTTCCCACTTGGCACTGCTCCAGGCTCAAAAATGGCCATACGGCTGGAGATGGGTCCCCCGCCCAGAGAGCCAGCAGGGAAAACTATGCCTTGTTCTAAAGCTCTTTGGGAACCGCTTGCGTAGCCCCACAGACCTGGGGGCTGCATGCTTTGCTGCTGCCTTCAGCCTCAAAGCCACCCTTTCCCACTTGGCGCCGGGCCAGGCACAAAAATGGCCATACGGCTGGAGATGGGTCCCCCGCCCAAAGAGCGAGCAGGGAAAACTATGCCTTGTTCTAAAGCTCTTTGGGAACCGCTTGCGTAGCCGCACAGACGTGGGGGCTGCGGGCTTTCCTGCTGCCTTCAGCCTCGACACCACCCTTTCCCACTTGGCGCCGCGCCAGGCTCAAAAATGGCCATACGGCTGGAGATGGGTCCCCCGCCCTAAGAGCCAGCAGGGAAAACTATGCCTTGTTCTAAAGCTCTTTGGGAACCGCTTGCGTAGCCCCACAGACCTGGGGGCTGCAGGCTTTGCTCCTGCCTTCAGCCTCAAAGCCACCCTTTCCCACCTGGCGCTGCGCCAGGCTCAAAAATGGCCATACGGCTGGAGATGGGTCCCCGCCCAGAGAGCCAGCAGGGAAAACTATGCCTTGTTCTAAAGCTCTTTGGGAACCGCTTGCGTAGCCCCACAGACCTGGGGACTGCGGGCTTTCCTGCTGCCTTCAGCCTCGACACCACCCTTTCCCACTTGGCGCCGCGCCAGGCACAAAAATGGCCATACGGCTGGAGATGGGTCCCCCGCCCAAAGAGCCAGCAGGGAAAACTATGCCTTGTTCTAAAGCTCTTTGGGAACCGCTTGCATAGCCCCACAGACCTGGGGGCTGCAGGCTTTCCTGCTGTCTTCAGCCTCAAAGCCACCCTTTCCCACTTGGCGCCGCGCCAGGCACAAAAATGGCCATACGGCTGGAGATGGGTCCCCCGCCCAAAGAGCCAGCAGGGAAAACTATGCCTTGTTCTAAAGCTCTTTGGGAACCGCTTGCGTAGCCCCACAGACCTGGGGGCTGCGGGCTTTCTTGCTGCCTTCAGCCTCAAAACCACCCTTTCCCACTACGCACCGCGCCAGGCACAAAAATGGCCATATGGCTGGAGTTGGTCCCCCGCCCAAAGAGCCAGCAGGGAAAACTATGCCTTGTTCTAAAGCTCTCTGGGAACCGCTTGCTTGGGCCCACAGACGTGGGGGCTGCGGGCTTTCCTGCTGCCTTCAGCCTCGACACCACCCTTTCCCACTTGGCGCCGCGCCAGGCACAAAAATGGCCATACGGCTGGAGATGGGTCCCCCGCCCAAAGAGCCAGCAGGGAAAAATATGCCTTGTTCTAAAGCTCTTTGGGAACCGCTTGCATAGCCCCACAGACCTGGGAGCTGCAGGCTTTCCTGCTGTCTTCAGCCTCAAAGCCACCCTTTCCCACTTGGCGCCCTATCAGGCACAAAAATGGCCTATGGCTGGAGATGGGTCCCATGCCCAAAGAGCCAGCAGGGAAAACTATGCCTTGTTCTAAAGCTCTCTGGGAACCGCTTGCTTGGGCCCACGAACCTGGGGGCTGCGGGCTTTCCTGCTGCCTTCAGCCTCAAAACCACCCTTTCCCACTACGCACCGCGCCAGGCACAAAAATAGCCATACGTCTGGAGATGGGTCCCCCGCCCAAAGAGCCAGCAGGGAAAACTATGCCTTGTTCTAAAGCTCTTTGGGAACCGCTTGCTTGGCCCCACAGACGTGGGGGCTGCGGGCTTTCCTGCTGCCTTCAGCCTCGACACCACCCTTTCCCACTTGGCGCCGCGCCAGGCACAAAAATGGCCATACGGCTGGAGATGGGTCCCCCGCCCAAAGAGCCAGCAGGGAAAACTCTGCCTTGTTCTAAAGCTCTTTGGGAACCGCTTCCATAGCCCCACAGACCTGGGGGCTGCAGGCTTTCCTGCTGCCTTCAGACTCGACACCACCCTTTCCCACTTGGCGCCGCGCCAGGCACAAAAATGGCCATACGACTGGACATGTGTCCGCCGCCCAAAGAGCCAGCAGGGAAAACTCTGCCTTGTTCTAAAGCTCTTTGGGAACCGCTTGCGTAGCCCCACAGACCTTAGGGCTGCAGGCTTTGCTGCTGCCTTCAGCCTCAAAACCACCCTTTCCCACTTGGCGCCGCGCCAGGCTCAAAAATGGCCATACGGCTGGAGATGGGTCCCCCACCCAAAGAGCCAGCAGGGAAAACTATGCCTTGTTCTAAAGCTCTTTGGGAACCGCTTGCGTAGCCCCACAGACCTGGGGGCTGCAGGCTTTCCTGCTGTCTTCAGCCTCAAAGCCACCCTTTCCCACTTGGCGCCCTATCAGGCACAAAAATGGCCTATGGGTGGAGATGGGTCCCATGCCCAAAGAGCCAGCAGGGAAAACTATGCCTTGTTCTAAAGCTCTTTGGGAACCGCTTGCGTAGCCCCACAGACCTGGGGGCTGCGGGCTTTCCTGCTGCCTTCAGCCTCGATACCACCATTTCCCACTTGGCGCTGCGCCATGCACAAAAATGGCCATACGGCTGGAGATGGGTCCCCCGCCCAAAGAGCCAGCAGGGAAAACTATGCCTTGTTCTAAAGCTCTTTGGGAACCGCTTGCGTAGCCCCACAGACCTGGGGGCTGCGGGCTTTCCTGCTGCCTTTAGCCTCGACACCACCCTTTCCCTCTTGGCGCCGCGCCAGGCACAAAAATGGCCGTACGGCTGGAGATGGGTCCCCCGCCCAAAGAGCCAGCAGGGAAAACTATGCCTTGTTCTAAAGCTCTTTGGGAACTGCTTGCGTAGCACCACAGACCTGGGGGCTGCAGGCTTTGCTCCTGCCTTCAGCCTCAAAGCCACCCTTCCCCACCTGGCGCCGCGCCAGGCTCAAAAATGGCCATACGGCTGGAGATGGGTCCCCCGCCCAGAGAGCCAGCAGGGAAAACTATGCCTTGTTCTAAAGCTCTTTGGGAACCGCTTGCGTAGCCCCACAGACCTGGGGGCTGCGGGCTTTCCTGCTGCCTTCAGCCTCAAAACCACCCTTTCCCACTTGGCCCCCGGCCAGGCACAAAAATGGCCATACGGCTGGAGATGGGTCCCCCGCCCAAAGAGCCAGCAGGGAAAACTATGCCTTGTTCTAAAGCTCTTTGGGAACCGCTTGCGTAGCCCCACAGACCTGGGGGCTGCAGGCTTTGCTGCTGCCTTCAGCCTAGACAACACCCTTTCCCACTTGGCGCTGCGCCAGGCACAAAAATGGCCATACGGCTGGAGATGGGTCCCCCGCCCAAAGAGCCAGCAGGGAAAATTATGCCTTGTTCTAAAGCTCTTTGGGAACCGCTTGCGTAGCCCCACAGACCTGGGGGCTGCGGGCTTTCCTGCTGCCTTTAGCCTCGACACAACCCTTTCCCACTTGGCGCCGCGCCAGGCTCAAAAATGGCCATACGGCTGGAGATGGGTCCCCCGCCCAGAGAGCCAGCAGGGAAAACTATGCCTTGTTCTAAAGCTCTTTGGGAACCGCTTGCGTAGCCCCACAGACCTGGGGGCTGCGGGCTTTCCTGCTGCCTTCAAGCCTCAAAGCCACCCTTTCCCACTGGGCGCCGGGCCAGGCACAAAAATGGCCTATGGCTGGAGATGGGTCCCCCGCCCAGAGAGCCAGCAGGGAAAACTATGCCTTGTTCTAAAGCTCTTTGGGAACTGCTTGCGTAGCCCCACAGACCTGGGGGCTGCAGGCTTTCCTGCTGCCTTCAGCCTCAAAGCCACCCTTTCCCACTTGGCGCCCTATCAAGCACAAAAATGGCCTATGGCTGGAGATGGGTCCCAGGCCCAAAGAGCCAGCAGGGAAAACTATGCCTTGTTCTAAAGCTCTTTGGGAACCGCTTTCGTAGCCCCACAGACGTGGGGGCTGCAGGCTTTCCTGCTGCCTTCAGCCTCAAAACCACCCTTTCCCACTTGGCACTGCTCCAGGCTCAAAAATGGCCATACGGCTGCAGATGGGTCCCCCGCCCAGAGAGCCAGCAGGGAAAACTATGCCTTGTTCTAAAGCTCTTTGGGAACCGCTTGCGTAGCCCCACAGACCTGGGGGCTGCAGGCTTTGCTGCTGCCTTCAGCCTCAAAGCCACCCTTTCCCACTTGGCGCCGGGCCAGGCACAAAAATGGCCATACGGCTGGAGATGGGTCCCCCGCCCAAAGAGCCAGCAGGGAAAACTATGCCTTGTTCTAAAGCTCTTTGGGAACCGCTTGCGTAGCCCCACAGACCTGGGGGCTGCAGGCTTTCCTGCTGCCTTCAGCCTCAAAACCACCCTTTCCCACTTGGCGCCGCGCCAGGCACAAAAATGGCCATACGGCTGGAGATGGGTCCCCCGCCCAAAGAGCCAGCAGGGAAAATTATGCCTTGTTCTAAAGCTCTTTGGGAACCGCTTGCTTGGCCCCACAGACCTGGGGGCTGCAGTCTTTGCTGCTGCCTTCAGCCTCAACACCACCCTTTCCCACTTGGCGCCGGGCCAGGGACAAAAATGGCCATACGGCTGGAGATGGGTCCCCTGCCAAAAGAGCCAGCAGGGAAAACTATGCCTTGTTCTAAAGCTCTTTGGGAACCGCTTGCATAGACCCACAGACCTGGGGGCTGCGGGCTTTCCTGCTGCCTTCAGATTCAAAGCCACCCTTTCCCTCTTGGGGCTTCGCCAGGCACAAAAATGGCCATACGGCTGGAGATGGGTCCCCCGCCCAAAGAGCGAGCAGGGAAAACTATGCCTTGTTCTAAAGCTCTCTGGGAACCGCTTGCTTGGGCCCACAGACGTGGGGGCTGCGGGCTTTCCTGCTGCCTTCAGCCTCGACACCACCCTTTCCCACTTGGCGCCGCGCCAGGCTCAAAAATGGCCATACGGCTGGAGATGGGTCCCCCGCCCTAAGAGCCAGCAGGGAAAACTATGCCTTGTTCTAAAGCTCTTTGGGAACCGCTTGCGTAGCCCCACAGACCTGGGGGCTGCAGGCTTTGCTCCTGCCTTCAGCCTCAAAGCCACCCTTTCCCACCTGGCGCCGCGCCAGGCTCAAAAATGGCCATACGGCTGGAGATGGGTCCCCGCCCAGAGAGCCAGCAGGGAAAACTATGCCTTGTTCTAAAGCTCTTTGGGAACCGCTTGCATAGCCCCACAGACCTGGGGGCTGCAGGCTTTCCTGCTGTCTTCAGCCTCAAAGCCACCCTTTCCCACTTGGCGCCGCGCCAGGCACAAAAATGGCCATACGGCTGGAGATGGGTCCCCCGCCCAAAGAGCCAGCAGGGAAAACTATGCCTTGTTCTAAAGCTCTTTGGGAACCGCTTGCGTAGCCCCACAGACCTGGGGGCTGCGGGCTTTGCTGCTGCCTTCAGCCTCAAAGCCACCCTTTCCCACTTGGCGCCGCGCCAGGCACAAAAATGGCCTATGGCTGGAGCTGGGTCCCATGCCCAAAGAGCCAGCAGGGAAAACTATGCCTTGTTCTAAAGCTCTTTGGGAACCGCTTGCTTGGCCCCACAGACGTGGGGGCTGCGGGCTTTCCTGCTGCCTTCAGCCTCAAAACCACCCTTTCCCACTACGCACCGCGCCAGGCACAAAAATGGCCATATGGCTGGAGTTGGTCCCCCACCCAAAGAGCCAGCAGGGAAAACTATGCCTTGTTCTAAAGCTCTCTGGGAACCGCTTGCTTGGGCCCACAGACGTGGGGGCTGCGGGCTTTCCTGCTGCCTTCAGCCTCAAAACCACCCTATGCCACTACGCACTGCGCCAGGCACAAAAATAGCCATACGTCTGGAGATGGGTCCCCCACCCAAAGAGCCAGCAGGGAAAACTATGCCTTGTTCTAAAGCTCTTTGGGAACCGCTTGCGTAGCCCCACAGACCTGGGGGCTGCGGGCTTTCCTGCTGCCTTCAGCCTCGACACCACCCTTTCCCACTTGGCGCCGCGCCAGGCACAAAAATGGCCATACGGCTGGAGATGGGTCCCCCGCCCAAAGAGCCAGCAGGGAAAAATATGCCTTGTTCTAAAGCTCTTTGGGAACCGCTTGCATAGCCCCACAGACCTGGGAGCTGCAGGCTTTCCTGCTGTCTTCAGCCTCAAAGCCACCCTTTCCCACTTGGCGCCCTATCAGGCACAAAAATGGCCTATGGCTGGAGATGGGTCCCATGCCCAAAGAGCCAGCAGGGAAAACTATGCCTTGTTCTAAAGCTCTCTGGGAACCGCTTGCTTGGGCCCACAGACCTGGGGGCTGCGGGCTTTCCTGCTGCCTTCAGCCTCAAAACCACCCTATGCCACTACGCACCGCACCAGGCACAAAAATAGCCATACGTCTGGAGATGGGTCCCCCGCCCAAAGAGCCAGCAGGGAAAACTATGCCTTGTTCTAAAGCTCTTTGGGAACCGCTTGCTTGGCCCCACAGACGTGGGGGCTGCGGGCTTTCCTGCTGCCTTCAGCCTCGACACCACCCTTTCCCACTTGGCGCCGCGCCAGGCACAAAAATGGCCATACGGCTGGAGATGGGTCCCCCGCCCAAAGAGCCAGCAGGGAAAACTCTGCCTTGTTCTAAAGCTCTTTGGGAACCGCTTCCATAGCCCCACAGACCTGGGGGTTGCAGGCTTTCCTGCTGCCTTCAGACTGGACACCACCCTTTCCCACTTGGCGCCGCGCCAGGCACAAAAATGGCCATACGACTGGACATGTGTCCGCCGCCCAAAGAGCCAGCAGGGAAAACTCTGCCTTGTTCTAAAGCTCTTTGGGAACCGCTTGCGTAGCCCCACAGACCTTAGGGCTGCAGGCTTTGCTGCTGCCTTCAGCCTCAAAACCACCCTTTCCCACTTGGCGCCGCGCCAGGCTCAAAAATGGCCATACGGCTGGAGATGGGTCCCCCGCCCAAAGAGCCAGCAGGGAAAACTATGCCTTGTTCTAAAGCTCTTTGGGAACCGCTTGCTTGGCCCCACAGACGTGGGGGCTGCGGGCTTTCCTGCTGCCTTCAGCCTCAAAACCACCCTATGCCACTACGCACCGCGTCAGGCACAAAAATAGCCATACGGCTGGAGATGGGTCCCCCACCCAAAGAGCCAGCAGGGAAAACTATGCCTTGTTCTAAAGCTCTTTGGGAACCGCTTGCGTAGCCCCACAGACCTGGGGGCTGCGGGCTTTGCTGCTGCCTTCAGCCTCGATACCACCCTTTCCCACTTGGCGCTGCGCCAGGCACAAAAATGGCCATACGGCTGGAGATGGGTCCCCCGCCCAAAGAGCCAGCAGGGAAAACTATGCCTTGTTCTAAAGCTCTTTGGGAACCGCTTGCGTAGCCCCACAGACCTGGGGGCTGCGGGCTTTCCTGCTGCCTTTAGCCTCGACACCACCCTTTCCCTCTTGGCGCCGCGCCAGGCACAAAAATGGCCGTACGGCTGGAGATGGGTCCCCCGCCCAAAGAGCCAGCAGGGAAAACTATGCCTTGTTCTAAAGCTCTTTGGGAACCGCTTGTGTAGCCCCACAGACCTGGGGGCTGCGGGCTTTCCTGCTGCCTTCAGCCTCAAAGCCACCCTTTCCCACTTTGCGCCGGGCCAGGCACAAAAATGGCCATACGGCTGGAGATGGGTCCCCCGCCCAAAGAGCCAGCAGGGAAAACTATGCCTTGTTCTAAAGCTCTTTGGGAACCGCTTGCGTAGCCCCACAGACCTTGGGGCTGCGGGCTTTCCTGCTGCCTTCAGCCTCGACAGCACCCTTTCCCACTGGGCGCCGGGCCAGGCACAAAAATGGCCTATGGCTGGAGATGGGTCCCATGCCCTAAGAGCCAGCTGGGAAAACTATGCCTTGTTCTAAAGCTCTTTGGGAACCGCTTGCGTAGCACCACAGACCTGGGGGCTGCAGGCTTTGCTCCTGCCTTCAGCCTCAAAGCCACCCTTTCCCACCTGGCGCCGCGCCAGGCTCAAAAATGGCCATACGGCTGGAGATGGGTCCCCCGCCCAAAGAGCCAGCAGGGAAAACTATGCCTTGTTCTAAAGCTCTTTGGGAACCGCTTGCGTAGCCCCACAGACCTGGGGGCTGCGGGCTTTCCTGCTGCCTTCAGCCTCAAAACCACCCTTTCCCACTTGGCCCCCGGCCAGGCTCAAAAATGGCCATACGGCTGCAGATGGGTCCCCCGCCCAAAGAGCCAGCAGGGAAAACTATGCCTTGTTCTAAAGCTCTTTGGGAACCGCTTGCGTAGCCCCACAGACCTGGGGGCTGCAGGCTTTGCTGCTGCCTTCAGCCTCAAAGCCACCCTTTCCCACTTGGCGCCGGGCCAGGCACAAAAATGGCCATACGGCTGGAGATGGGTCCCCCGCCCAAAGAGCCAGCAGGGAAAACTATGCCTTGTTCTAAAGCTCTTTGGGAACCGCTTGCGTAGCCCCACAGACCTGGGGGCTGCGGGCTTTGCTGCTGCCTTCAGCCTCAAAGCCACCCTTTCCCACTTGGCGCCGCGCCAGGCACAAAAATGGCCTATGGCTGGAGCTGGGTCCCATGCCCAAAGAGCCAGCAGGGAAAACTATGCCTTGTTCTAAAGCTCTTTGGGAACCGCTTGCTTGGCCCCACAGACGTGGGGGCTGCGGGCTTTCCTGCTGCCTTCAGCCTCAAAACCACCCTTTCCCACTACGCACCGCGCCAGGCACAAAAATGGCCATATGGCTGGAGTTGGTCCCCCGCCCAAAGAGCCAGCAGGGAAAACTATGCCTTGTTCTAAAGCTCTCTGGGAACCGCTTGCTTGGGCCCACAGACGTGGGGGCTGCGGGCTTTCCTGCTGCCTTCAGCCTCAAAACCACCCTATGCCACTACGCACCGCGCCAGGCACAAAAATAGCCATACGTCTGGAGATGGGTCCCCCACCCAAAGAGCCAGCAGGGAAAACTATGCCTTGTTCTAAAGCTCTTTGGGAACCGCTTGCGTAGCCCCACAGACCTGGGGGCTGCGGGCTTTCCTGCTGCCTTCAGCCTCGACACCACCCTTTCCCACTTGGCGCCGCGCCAGGCACAAAAATGGCCATACGGCTGGAGATGGGTCCCCCGCCCAAAGAGCCAGCAGGGAAAAATATGCCTTGTTCTAAAGCTCTTTGGGAACCGCTTGCATAGCCCCACAGACCTGGGAGCTGCAGGCTTTCCTGCTGTCTTCAGCCTCAAAGCCACCCTTTCCCACTTGGCGCCCTATCAGGCACAAAAATGGCCTATGGGTGGAGATGGGTCCCATGCCCAAAGAGCCAGCAGGGAAAACTATGCCTTGTTCTAAAGCTCTCTGGGAACCGCTTGCTTGGGCCCACGAACCTGGGGGCTGCGGGCTTTCCTGCTGCCTTCAGCCTCAAAACCACCCTATGCCACTACGCACCGCACCAGGCACAAAAATAGCCATACGTCTGGAGATGGGTCCCCCGCCCAAAGAGCCAGCAGGGAAAACTATGCCTTGTTCTAAAGCTCTTTGGGAACCGCTTGCTTGGCCCCACAGACGTGGGGGCTGCGGGCTTTCCTGCTGCCTTCAGCCTCGACACCACCCTTTCCCACTTGGCGCCGCGCCAGGCACAAAAATGGCCATACGGCTGGAGATGGGTCCCCCGCCCAAAGAGCCAGCAGGGAAAACTCTGCCTTGTTCTAAAGCTCTTTGGGAACCGCTTCCATAGCCCCACAGACCTGGGGGTTGCAGGTTTTCCTGCTGCCTTCAGACTCGACACCACCCTTTCCCACTTGGCGCCGCGCCAGGCACAAAAATGGCCATACGACTGGACATGTGTCCGCCGCCCAAAGAGCCAGCAGGGAAAACTCTGCCTTGTTCTAAAGCTCTTTGGGAACCGCTTGCGTAGCCCCACAGACCTTAGGGCTGCAGGCTTTGCTGCTGCCTTCAGCCTCAAAACCACCCTTTCCCACTTGGCGCCGCGCCAGGCTCAAAAATGGCCATACGGCTGGAGATGGGTCCCCCGCCCAAAGAGCCAGCAGGGAAAACTATGCCTTGTTCTAAAGCTCTTTGGGAACCGCTTGCGTAGCCCCACAGACCTTGGGGCTGCGGGCTTTCCTGCTGCCTTCAGCCTCGACAGCACCCTTTCCCACTTGGCTTCGCGCCAGGCACAAAAATGGCCTATGGCTGGAGATGGGTCCCATGCCCTAAGAGCCTGCTGGGAAAACTATGCCTTGTTCTAAAGCTCTTTGGGAACCGCTTGCGTAGCCCCACAGACCTGGGGGCTGCGGGCTTTGCTGCTGCCTTCAGCCTCAACACCACCCTTTCCCACTTGGCGCCGGGCCAGGGACAAAAATGGCCATACGGCTGGAGATGGGTCCCCTGCCAAAAGAGCCAGCAGGGAAAACTATGCCTTGTTCTAAAGCTATTTGGGAACCGCTTGCGTAGCCCCACAGACCTGGGGGCTGCGGGATTTCCTGCTGCCTTCAGCCTCGACACCAGCCTTTCCCACTTGGCGCCCTATCAGGCACAAAAATGGCCATATGGCTGGAGATGGGTCCCCCGCCCAAAGAGCCAGCAGGGAAAACTATGCCTTGTTCTAAAGCTCTTTGGGAACCGCTTGCGTAGCCCCACAGACCTGGGGGCTGCGGGCTTTCCTGCTGCCTTCAGCCTCAAAGCTACCCTTTCCCACTTGGCGCCGTGCCAGGCACAAAAATGGCCTATGGCTGGAGATGGGTCCCATGCCCAAAGAGCCAGCAGGGAAAACTATGCCTTGTTCTAAAGCTCTTTGGGAACCGCTTGCTTGGCCCCACAGACCTGGGGGCTGCGGGCTTTCCTGCTGCCTTCAGCCTCAAAACCACCCTTTCCCACTACGCACCGCGCCAGGCACAAAAATGGCCATATGGCTGGAGATGGGTCCCCCGCCCAAAGAGCCAGCAGGGAAAACTATGCCTTGTTCTAAAGCTCTCTGGGAACCGCTTGCTTGGGCCCACAGACGTGGGGGCTGCGGGCTTTCCTGCTGCCTTCAGCCTCGACACCACCCTATGCCACTACGCACCGCGCCAGGCACAAAAATAGCCATACGTCTGGAGATGGGTCCCCCACCCAAAGAGCCAGCAGGGAAAACTATGCCTTGTTCTAAAGCTCTTTGGGAACCGCTTGCGTAGCCCCACAGACGTGGGGGCTGCGGGCTTTCCTGCTGCCTTCATCCTCAAAGCCACCCTTTCCCACTTGGCGCCGCGCCAGGCACAAAAATGGCCATACGGCTGGAGATGGGTCCCCCGCCCAAAGAGCCAGCAGGGAAAACTATGCCTTGTTCTAAAGCTCTTTGGGAACCTCTTGCATAGCCCCACAGACCTGGGAGCTGCAGGCTTTCCTGCTGTCTTCAGCCTCAAAGCCACCCTTTCCCACTTGGCGCCCTATCAGGCACAAAAATGGCCTATGGGTGGAGATGGGTCCCATGCCCAAAGAGCCAGCAGGGAAAACTATGCCTTGTTCTAAAGCTCTTTGGGAACTGCTTGCTTGGCCCCACAGACGTGGGGGCTGCGGGCTTTCCTGCTGTCTTCAGCCTCGACACCACCCTTTCCCACTTGGCGCCCTATCAGGCACAAAAATGGCCATACGGCTGGAGATGGGTCCCCCGCCCAAAGAGCCAGCAGGGAAAACTATGCCTTGTTCTAAAGCTCTTTGGGAACCGCTTGCGTAGCCCCACAGACCTGGGGGCTGCAGGCTTTCCTGCTGCCTTCAGCCTCGACACCACCCTTTCCCACTTGGCGCCGCGCCAGGCACAAAAATGGCCATACGACTGGACATGTGTCCGCCGCCCAAAGAGCCAGCAGGGAAAACTCTGCCTTGTTCTAAAGCTCTTTGGGAACCGCTTGCGTAGCCCCACAGACCTTAGGGCTGCAGGCTTTGCTGCTGCCTTCAGCCTCAAAACCACCCTTTCCCACTTGGCGCCGCGCCAGGCTCAAAAATGGCCATACGGCTGGAGATGGGTCCCCCGCCCAAAGAGCCAGCAGGGAAAACTATGCCTTGTTCTAAAGCTCTTTGGGAACCGCTTGCGTAGCCCCACAGACCTGGGGGCTGCAGGCTTTGCTGCTGCCTTCAGCCTCAAAGCCACCCTTTCCCACTTGGCGTCGCGCTAGGCACAAAAATGGCCATACAGCTGGAGATGGGTCCCCCGCCCAAGGAGCCAGCAGGGAAAACTATGCCTTGTTCTAAAGCTCTTTGGGAACCGCTTGCGTAGCCCCACAGACCTGGGGGCTGTGGGCTTTCCTGCTGCCTTCAGCCTCAAAGCCACCCTTTCACACTTGGCGCCGCGCCAGGCACAAAAATGGCCATACGGCTGGAGATGGGTCCCATGCCCAAAGAGCCAGCAGGGAAAACTATGCCTTGTTCTAAAGCTCTTTGGGAACCGCTTGCGTAGCCCCACAGACCTGGGGGCTGCAGGCTTTCCTGCTGCCTTCAGCCTCAAAACCACCCTTTCCCACTTGGCGCCGCGCCAGGCACAAAAATGGCCATACGGCTGGAGATGGGTCCCCCGCCCAAAGAGCCTGCAGGGAAAGCTTTGTCTACAGTCAGTCAAGGTCGACGTACTCAACACTGATAAGAAAGATCACATGTGTTCTTGTGGTGAGGGATATCAAGTGGAAATCCTTCTCGCGGAGTGATCAAGCGATTTAAACTTTTCATCATAATCCAAAGTCTAACATGCAAAACAATTGTCTAAGTAAAGCACAATACAGTGAGTATTAGTAAAACAACAACAGAGTGAAGCATCTTGTTATAAAGTCCTGTAACTGTCGGTGACCATCCAAAAAGAGGATCTCCCCATCTATGTCCTTCGCCTCTCTTCACTCTTTCCAACGCTTTGTGTATTTCTTCAACCTGATGATGGACGGTAATCAAAGTTGTCTGTCTATTTTCTTGGGCCTCTTTCAAGAGTCGCTTCAATTCATTGTGTTTTAGCAGCTTCTTCACCAGGGAGAGATTCATTCCGATAGGGGCAGGCAACAATCTCGAATCAACGTATAATTAGGTTGTAGCAATTGAAAAGACGTAACAGGAGCTTAATAATTGAAGTCGCATCCCGTAACTTTGTGTTAGTAAAGTTCAAACACAAAGATTTGAGTGATTACTATGTCATCTCTGAATACAAGACTACAGGGAGACCTCATGCTAACGCACCCTTTCCCAATATAGTCAAGCACAGTCTCTGGGGTTTCATCGGGATGTGTCTCAAAGTGACAAACATTCTGGTTGGTGTCAAGACAAAGGTCTTGTGCTTTGAGAGTATTACTCTCACAAATGAATCCTTGTTGGTCTCGTGAAACGCATGCGTCAACATCAGCAGTTTGCCATTTAGTCTCATTTTTGTCGTGCCCAACCTCTGTGCTGTGTTGGATAGAGTAGAGCTCCTTGGTGATTCAACCCCAGTGCGATGATTGGGTATGTGGTGTATACGGAGGCATTGCGTATCGTTAAGACAAAAGCTGTGGCTTTGCTCTCAGTGGGATCGTAGGTGAAATTAACCAGATACCACCTGGACTGAAATTTTTTCTCAAATTCAATTGCGTTATCCCATATTACTTTTCGAATTTCGGTGGGCAAGGTGCCTTCTTTACCTTCCCTTATGATTGCGGCTGTCATAGATTGCATCCACAATTGGGCTTGGATACAACTAAGAGCCAAGGAAACATTGGTTTGAGTTGTACCAAGTGCATCTGTGATCAGCTGATGGTCTTTTTCACCCGTTTCTTCCCATTGAGGCAATATATTCTATAAAAGCCGTTGGTGGTTTCCCAATGCTAATAGAGAGGACCGTAGGGGATGTCTTAATTTGTCCAGATCAGTAGCGGTTGTGACTAGTTTGTTGGCAAGTATCTCAGCATCTATACTATTCAAGACTCCCAGGCCTGTTCCTAAGATACCAGTCGCATCCCTCTTCCGTCCGTGTGAAGTGGCAAGAGTTCGTTTGCGTAACCATGCTGACCATTCTGCATAAGATGTACTCAGGAATGGTGAGCAGGTGGGTTTGATCGCAGAGATTTTAATCTGCATTGACAATTCTGCTCGTTTGAGGGAATATGTGGGATTAAACAGTACCTGTTGTTGACCTGTGTGTGTTTAATAACGTAAGGGCCAATGTTGAAAATGTAAGGAGTTAGTCTAATGGAGGGCTTAGAAAAGAGAGAGGTGGTTTTTTTTTTTTTCTCTTAGAAGAGAGAGCCTTTGAGAGTTTGTGGGGTGTAGGTTCTGGATTCATTTCAGCAAGTTCAGGTGTATTTGAGTCAATCATAAATTCAAATAACAATTCTGTGCCCTTGTAGCCCCAAATACAGTACACTACTGTAGGTTTGATGAAAGTGAAATTGTGCCAGCAATCTGAATTTGGCTCCATAATTTTGTAACAATCAGTGTTGTATTTGTCCGCTTTGGTAGAGTCTACATAGATGGTTTTAATTACAGTTGGCCTGTGGTGATTAGACCCGTTGATAAATCGGCAACCAATGTGTGTTCTTGTGGAATAATTACTAAATTGGCCAAGAATACAAAAATACAGCATTGTTCACACATTAAGGAAAGTCATAAAATCAAGAGGCTTCTGAGGTAGAATACAGCCGCAGCTAGCACACGAAGAATGCAACAGCTGTGATTCCCTGTACAAGGTTGTTTGCGAAACTACACGAGGGATGGAACGGAACGCGCTTGTTCCGTGGCCTTCCCTTGTGACGAATAGCAGATATGGGGACGAGATGGTACTACGGAACTGATAAGCGGCTTACACGCCACCCGAGCCAACATTTCGTCAAATGTTGATGAAATGCTGTCCTTTTGTGCGAACTTTGCTCACCACAATGTATCAAAACACACCTCCATCCCGGAGGCTATCCGCCCCCGAGGTGTGAACACTCCTCCTTGAGTACATTAATCATAATAAAAGTACATATGACTAAAGTCACTCAAACTCCACTTTGAAGTTAAAAAAATAATATAAAAATAGCCCAAGAGAGGGGGGATGTCTGGGAAGACACCATCGCGAAGAATCCCACCGCTGTTTTCTGGGATCAGTCGACGGGCTGAGCCTTTCTTCCCCCTCATAAGGACGCCTTTGGGTAAGACTTTGATTACACCGAGTGCTTTCTCGGGGACTCTAGAAATTTCTCTAGAGAATCTCTACCCTACATTTATAGCCAGGCTGTATCGTTTATAATTTTGTCACGCGTTTGTCTATTTAACAATGTCTTTATTTGCACGTGCTTTGCAGACAGTGTATTTATCACCGGCAATCCTAAAGAACCTGTATATCTGTTGTTTAAATAAACTGCACTGTTTCAGTAGCTAGTCGTTTCGCTTTCTCACTGAACGCGACCAAAACTTGAGAGAGGCCGTGCTGGTTCAGGAGCACGACTAGACTGAAGGTGCAGCCCACTATTAGTGTCTCCAAATCGTAATAGTTTAACACATAGTAAACGCGATTGGCCTGATAGTGCTGAATTGGGCATCACTCAGAATTGAAACCCAGCCGCACCTGGCCTCCCACCTCGGTGAGGAGTGTTAGAACGCAAGGGGGTTTATCTTCTGCCAAAACCGCTTGGCCCCGTTTCACGCAACAGAATTTGGCGTAGTCGGCAGGATTGCCATGGATAAACTGCTGCAAAAATATGATTGTGCCCCTTCCCAGGCTGGGAAGGAGTGGGCCCAAAAATTTTGGAAGGATGAAGAGAAAGTGGTGGAACGTATTGAAGAGCGTCGGGTTTCACAGAAGCTCAGAGCGGGGAAAGGCAAGGGTGTGATTTGTGCTGTGTTAGGCGCCTGTTTATCTTGTGCACAACAAGAAGCTAGAGAAACCCCCGCTCCTAATCTGATTTCAGCTGTAGAATATGCAACCCTGAAATCGGAGAATGAGGTGCTGAAGTCATCATTAGCCTTGCAAAAGGAGACAGGAGAAAGATTAAGAACTCAAGTCGATAAGCTTGTGAGTGAGAATGAATGTTTAGGAAACCGGAATGCTCAACTTGGGAGTGAAAATCGCCAACTTAAAATGTTATTGAAAGGGTGACCGGGCTCTTAGATAAAATGCAGCCCTCGACCCAGGTCCAACAGATTCGTAAGTTAATGTGTTATCCAAATTCCGGAACCCAGACCGGAGATTTTTTTGTCTAATAGTGAGGATGACGAAGAAGATGAGGAGGAAAGGACTTTTACTTTGAAATCCCAAGTTTTTCCTTTACGTCCTCTGGTTAAAACTGAAACTGCAGTTGATGATGGTGATGAAATTCACACCACTGTGCGTACCGTTCCATGGACACCAACCGAGTTAACAAAAATAAGGGAGAAATATTCGAGGCGACCAGAAGAGTCAGCTGTTGAGTACGTGTGGCGAGTTTCTTCTGAAGGGGGGGGCAGAATTATGCTGAGTGAGGAAGAAGCAGGAGACTCTTGGGGACCAGGAGTGTTTTTAACCACTATGCCTGGGGATCATAATTATTCCCTAACCGCTCGAGCAGCCTTTTGGGCAGGGGGTATGGATCCGCGAGAGAGGGGGGAGCCGTTAGAGATTAGAGCTACAGGCTACTCTGATCTGTTTGCGGCTGTACGGAAAGCAGCTTGTCTGCAAGCCATGTATGACAGAGAGGAATTTCGGAAATCCCCAATGTCAGCCCCTATCGACCCGGATCGATTAGCCCCTCTCATCCGTGGTCTTCCCGGTTGCCTGAAACCGTTCCTTGTTCGCACTCAAGATCGTATACGGGATGCTCGGGGTGCTCATGGGCGGGGCCGTCGTCACTACATGCCCACCTGGAATGTACAGGAAATAGATCAATATGGGCGCCGAATGGGCTGGGCCAGCCAAACTAGTGAGAAATCCTCCGAACACCCGCGAAAGGTTCGCCAAGTCCAAACTCACACTCAAAACCCTAAATCAGAGGGAAGGTTTAAGCCTGATAAGGACCGGAATGAGTTGTGGCGTAAAGCCCTACAATTAGGGGTGCCCCGACAATTCTTGCACGGTGACCCTACGGGAGATCTCCGTACGCTAGTCCAATCTCTACCTAGAAAGAATAATGCGGCTGGGGAGAAAAGTCTAACCAGAGAATCCCCAAGCCGTGAGAAAACTGTGCCTTCTGCACCGGAACATAACTTGATTGATTTGACAGAGTCCCAGCCACAACACTCCTATCCCCGGGGAGGGCACTGAGCAACCCTGTCGGGCAGGTACTAGCAATCCAATGGCGCTCTCATAAAGACTCCGAACCTGTTATTGTCATTCCTGTTGGACCCCGGAAGATATTGGTAAATTTTATTATTGATACCGGAGCCCAAATGTCTGCAATCACTAACGAAACAGCACAACTTCTAGGTATAAATCCCACCCGACGCAGAGTCAACTTCACAGGAATTGATGGTGTGGTAAAAACATGCCCCACTGCAAAAATTAACCTCTGGTTGCCGGGAGAGCAGCGAATGACTAGGGCAGAAGTGTTAGTGGGTGCCTCACGTAGACCCGACTCAAAGTGTCAGGGACCCGCACAGGAAGTTAAATTCCTGGGGGTCTGGTGGATTAAGGGAGCTGCTTCTGTCCCTCAGGATACCCTGAAAAAATAGAACATGGACAGAATCCTTCCAGCACGAAGGAGTTACAGCAGGTCCTGGGAACTTTAAGTTATTGGCGTAAACACATCCCTGGCTTTTCCATCATTGCTCGCCCCCTTCATAGCTTGCCAAAAAAGGGTAAATCCTGGGTGTGGACTGAACAACACACTAATGCTCTGCAATTACTAATAAAGGAGCTAAGGTTATTCCAACAACTTGGCCCCATACATCCAACTGACCCTGTCCATGTAGAATGGGGGCTCAGTGAACATGGTTCCCGTTGTAATTTATGGCAGAAGGGACCAGCAGGACCGGAGAGACCATTAGAATTTTGCTCCCACTCCTTCAATGATACTGAATGCAGCTATTCAGACCTGGAGAAGGGTTTACTGTCCCTGGTGCGAGCGTTGCAACGAGCAGAGCAGATAAGAAGAGAACAGAGTGTGATCTTTCCTGGGACCTTTTCGCCTCCCAGATGTGGTCCTTAAAGGGACACCACCACCAGCTGGCATTGCCCAGAGACCTACAGTTCGAAAGTGGTATGCTTATTTAGAAGGCATTAATGAAATCAAGCCAGTCTCTGAAGGCAGTGTTAAAGTATCCAAGGCTACTTCACAAGGATACCAAAGGATATAGATGGTGCCCTATTGTTCCAATCCCCACCAAACAGACCATCTCCGATCCAAGAAGCACCTCCTTTGAGGGACAGCAGTGATCTTAGAGGAGTGTGGTTTACTGGTGCGTCATCTCACCGTTAAAAAAATAAGTGCAAATATAAGGCCGTAGCACTGGAAGTAACAACGGGGGAAAGAGCAATTGAAATAGGGGAGGGTAGGGGAACTCAGAGCTGTCCTACTAGCTGCACAACATGGAGCCACCTCCTTTTACGCTGACTCATATGCTGTTCTTAAAGGAGCCACTGAATGGCTAGGACACTGGGCAGCCAACGATTGGCAGGTGAATAGAGTCCCAGTTTGGGAGACAGATAATTGGAAGCAACTGTTGGAAATAGGAGGACAGAGACCATTGCACATTGCTTGAGTAAAAGGCCACGATCGTTCAAACTCGATCACTGCTCAGTTCAACCAACAGGTAGATGGCCTCACGCGGCTACAACAAATTGACATTGTAGATGATGGTCGGGAATGGGAACGCTTACTTGAATCGTTACATGTTAAACGTGGCCGCACAGGCCGTCCTGACCTGTATCGGGAAGGTGGGTGGCTTGTGTCAGTTAAGCTGTGCGAACAAATAGTAACTGCCTGTTCACAATGTCGCCTACGACTCAGCAAAGATCATCCGAGTAAGGCGCCTCCCTTACACATGCGGGACAAGAAAGCGTTGTGGCATTCATGGCAGCTTGATTATATTGGGCCCTTGAGATCATCAGGTGGGAAAAGATATGTCCTGGTAGGAGTGGAGATTATCTCCAGCCTCAGTATGGCCAGCAGTTTCAAACCAGCTACGAGGGACAACACAGTGAAAGGCCTAACAGGGTGGTTCAGCACACTTCCCCTTCCCGACGAAATCCAGAGTGATAACGTTTCACACTTTACGGCTTCGGTGGTACAAGATTGGGCCAAGGAAGAAGGGATTCGATGGGTATTTCATACTCCCTATTATCCCCAGGCTAATGGCATTGTTGAACGCACCAATAGATTGGTTAAGCGTTTTGCAAAAAGTCATGAACCTGGTTGGCATTTGCGATTGGATGATGCCATCTATCAACTAAATAACAAATGGAGTGGAGACGGCTGTCCTAAAATGAAAGCTTTCTGTGTACCTGCCAATATTATCTCGCCAAAGGCTGCCAATGAACCGGGAAAATACCCCGGAAGATTTCACCCTGGACTACCTGTGCTAGTGAAAATGCCTCAAAATGGGACGGTGCCAATGGTGCTAGCTACTCCCAAAAATCCCTATGCATGGGAAGCCAAGGATTGTTCAGGGAAGATACACCGGATCAGCACCCGGTGGACCGCACCTTCTTTTTAACCCCGTCGGTCGAATAAGACCGAGCAGATTTTCTTTTCCTTTATGTCTTACAGGAACCTTGGATGAGCTGTACAGACGGATTGGCCTACGCTACCTTTGAATGTCTCCAGGGAATCCTGACATTGAACCTGGCAATAATACTACTTTTATGATGTATGGCTATTTGGAGGCCCAAATTCTAAAATGACGAATTGGCAGATGGAATTGATGCTATTCAGTTTCACCTTTTTATTCCCTGTTGTTTGTAGTCAAAGAGACCCAGAGTGGCCATGGTCTCAAGCCTTTCTCGTCTATAATACAAGACTACAGGGAGACCTCATGCTAACGCACCCTTTCCCAATATAGTCAAGCACAGTCTCTGGGGTTTCATCGGGATGTGTCTCAAAGTGACAAGCATTCTGGTTGGTGTCAAGACAAAGGTCTTGTGCTTTGAGAGTATTACTCTCACAAATGAATCCTTGTTGGTCTCGTGAAACGCATGCGTCAACATCAGCAGTTTGCCATTTAGTCTCATTTTGTCGTGCCCAACCTCTGTGCTGTGTTGGATAGAGTAGAGCTCCTTGATGATTCAACCCCAGTGCGATGATTGGGTATATGGTGGATACTGAGGCATTGCGTATCGTTAAGACAAAAGCTGTGGCTTTGCTCTCAGTGGGATCGTAGGTGAAATTAACCAGATACCACCAGGATTGAAATTTTCTCTCAAACTCAATTGCGTTATCCCATATTACTTTTCGAATTTCGGTGGGCAAGGTGCCTTCTTCACCTTCCCTTATGATTTATGAGTTTTTGCAAAACGCTTAACCAATCCGTTGGTGCATTCAACAATGCCATTAGCCTGAGGATAATAGGGAGTATGAAATACCCATCGAATCCCTTCTTCTTTGGCCCAATCTTGTACCACTGTAGCGGTAAAGTGTGAACCGTTATCACTTTGGATTTCCTCGGGAAGGGGAAGTGTGCTGAACCACCCTTTTAGGCCTTTCACTGTGTTGTCCCCAGCAGCTGATTTGAAGCCAGTGGCCATACTGAGGCTGGAGATAATCTCCACTCCGACTAGGACATATCTTTTCCCACCTGATGATCTCAAGGGCCCAATATAATCAATCTGCCATGAATGCCACAACATTTTCTTGTCCCGCATGTGTAAGGGAGGCGCCTTACTCAGATGATCTTTGCTGAGTCGTAGGCGACATTGTGACCAGGCAGTTACTACTTGTTCGCACAGCTTAACCGACACAGGCCACCCCCGGGCTAGACCTTCCTGATACAGATCAGCACGGCCTGTATGGCCAGGCTTAATATGTAACCATTCCCGACCATCATCTACAGTGTCAATTTGTTGTAGCCGCGTGAGGCTATCTACCTGTTGGTTGAACTGAGCAGTGATCGAGTTTGAACGATCGTGGCCTTTTACCCAAGCAATGTGCAATGGTCTCTGTCCTCCTATTTCCAACAGTTGCTTCCAACTGTCTGTCTCCCAGATCGGGACTCTATTCACCTGCCAATCATTGGCTGCCCAGTGTCCTAGCCATTCAGTGGCTCCTTTAAAAACAGCATATGAGTCAGTGTAAATGTAAGTAGCTCCATGTTGTGCAGCTAGTAGGACGGCTCTGAGTTCCCCTACTTGTGCCCTACCTTCTCCTGTTTCAATTGCTCTTTCCCCCGTTGCTACTTCCAGTGCTACGGCCTTGTATTTCCACTTGCTGTTCTCACGGTGAGATGACACACCAGTAAACCACACTCCTGTAAGATCACTGCCTGCTTTCAGAGGAGGTGCTTCTTGGATTGGAGATGGTCTGTTTGGTGGGGATTGGAACAATAGGGCACCATCTCTATCCTTCTGGAGCATGGATACTTTGATACTACCTTCAGAGACTGGCATGATATCATTAATGCCTTCTAAATAAGCATACCACTTTCGAACTGTGGGTTTCTGGGGAATGCCAGCTGGTGGTGGTGTCCCTTTAAGGACCACATCTGGGAGGCGAAAAGGGCCCCGAACAATCACGCTCTGTTGTCTCCTTATCTGCTCTGCTCGTTGCAATGCTCGCACCAGGGACAGTAAACCCTTCTCCAGGTCTGAATAGCTGCTCTCAGTATCATTAAAGGCGTGAGAGCTAAATTCTAATGGTCTCTCCGGTCCTGCTGGTCCCTTCTGGCATAAATTACAATGGGAACCATGTTCACTGAGCCCCCATTCTACATGGACAGGGTCAGTTGGATGTATGGGGCCAAGTTGTTGGAATAACCTTAGCTCTTTTATTAGCAATTCTAGTGCATTAGTGTGTTGTTCAGTCGACTCCCAGGATTTACCTTTTTTGAGCAAACAATAAAGGGGGCGAGCAATGATGGAAAAGCCAGGGATGTGTTTACGCTAATAACTTAAAGTTCCCAGGACTTGCTGTAACTCCTTCGTGCTGGAAGGATTCTGTCCATGTTCTATTTTTTCAGGGTATCCTGAGGGACAGAAGCAGCTCCCTTAATCCACCAGACCCCCAGGAATTTAACTTCCTGTGCGGGTCCCTGACACTTTGAGTCGGGAATTTCCAATCCCAAATCTGATAATGTTTTTCGGATGTTTTCCATCATGTCTTGTACACTTTCTTGGTTCTCTCCCCTATTAAGATGTCATCAATAATATATTGGTATACTGTACATCCCTGTGAAACAGGAATCTCTGATAGCACTTTAGCCAAAGCATTATGGGCAATAGTGGGGGAATGTTTGTATCCTTGTGGAAAGCGGTTAAAGGTATATTGCACTCCTTTCCATGTGAATGCAAACTGCGCTTTGTCCTGCTCAAGGAGGAGAATCATAAAAAAATATGTCTTTAAAATCTAAGGCAACCCTGCAAGGATGGGCAGCTCCTTTTATCATTGTCACAATTTCCGCGATATTTGGAACAGCAGCAGTCAGAGGTGCAGTGTTGGCGTTTAATTTTCCGTAATCTACTGTGAAACGCCATTGCCTTTTTGGTTTCTTTACTGGCCACACCGGTGAAAAATAAGGCGAGTGAATCCTCTTAATGATGTCCCTTTTTTTCTAAATTTGATACCAATCTGTCTGCTCCTGCAACAGCAGTTGCAGGCAGTGGATACTACAGGACACCAGAGATTTTAGAGGGAGGGAAAAGTATGGAAGTTTCCAATAGACTCAATTTCACTGTGTCTATTACTTTTTCAAATCCTGCAAAACTTCACACTGTGGAGACATCATTAAGAAAAGTCATTAAGAAACCCTCGGACGGCAGGCTTTCGCGACGCCTTCAGCCTCAAAATCACCCTTTCCCACGTGGCGCCGGGCCAGGCACAAAAATGGCCATACGGCTGGAGATGGGTCCCCCGCCCAAAGAGCCAGCAGGGAAAACTATGCCTTGTTCTAAAGCTCTTTGGGAACCGCTTGCGTAGCCCCACAGACCTGGGGGCTGCGGGCTTTCCTGCTGCCTTTAGCCTCGACACCACCCTTTCCCTCTTGGCGCCGCGCCAGGCACAAAAATGGCCGTACGGCTGGAGATGGGTCCCCCGCCCAAAGAGCCAGCAGGGAAAACTATGCCTTGTTCTAAAGCTCTTTGGGAACCGCTTGCGTAGCCGCACAGACCTGGGGGCTGCGGGCTTTGCTGCTGCCTTCAGCCTCAAAGCCACCCTTTCCCACTTGGCGCCGGGCCAGGCGCAAAAATGGCCATACGGCTGGAGATGGGTCCCCCGCCCAAAGAGCCAGCAGGGAAAACTATGCCTTGTTCTAAAGCTCTTTGGGAACCTCTTGCATAGCCCCACAGACCTGGGAGCTGCAGGCTTTCCTGCTGTCTTCAGCCTCAAAGCCACCCTTTCCCACTTGGCGCCCTATCAGGCACAAAAATGGCCTATGGGTGGAGATGGGTCCCATGCCCAAAGAGCCAGCAGGGAAAACTATGCCTTGTTCTAAAGCTCTTTGGGAACTGCTTGCTTGGCCCCACAGACGTGGGGGCTGCGGGCTTTCCTGCTGTCTTCAGCCTCGACACCACCCTTTCCCACTTGGCGCCCTATCAGGCACAAAAATGGCCATACGGCTGGAGATGGGTCCCCCGCCCAAAGAGCCAGCAGGGAAAACTATGCCTTGTTCTAAAGCTCTTTGGGAACCGCTTGCGTAGCCCCACAGACCTGGGGGCTGCAGGCTTTCCTGCTGCCTTCAGCCTCGACACCACCCTTTCCCACTTGGCGCCGCGCCAGGCACAAAAATGGCCATACGACTGGACATGTGTCCGCCGCCCAAAGAGCCAGCAGGGAAAACTCTGCCTTGTTCTAAAGCTCTTTGGGAACCGCTTGCGTAGCCCCACAGACCTTAGGGCTGCAGGCTTTGCTGCTGCCTTCAGCCTCAAAACCACCCTTTCCCACTTGGCGCCGCGCCAGGCTCAAAAATGGCCATACGGCTGGAGATGGGTCCCCCGCCCAAAGAGCCAGCAGGGAAAACTATGCCTTGTTCTAAAGCTCTTTGGGAACCGCTTGCGTAGCCCCACAGACCTGGGGGCTGCAGGCTTTGCTGCTGCCTTCAGCCTCAAAGCCACCCTTTCCCACTTGGCGTCGCGCTAGGCACAAAAATGGCCATACAGCTGGAGATGGGTCCCCCGCCCAAGGAGCCAGCAGGGAAAACTATGCCTTGTTCTAAAGCTCTTTGGGAACCGCTTGCGTAGCCCCACAGACCTGGGGGCTGTGGGCTTTCCTGCTGCCTTCAGCCTCAAAGCCACCCTTTCACACTTGGCGCCGCGCCAGGCACAAAAATGGCCATACGGCTGGAGATGGGTCCCATGCCCAAAGAGCCAGCAGGGAAAACTATGCCTTGTTCTAAAGCTCTTTGGGAACCGCTTGCGTAGCCCCACAGACCTGGGGGCTGCAGGCTTTCCTGCTGCCTTCAGCCTCAAAACCACCCTTTCCCACTTGGCGCCGCGCCAGGCACAAAAATGGCCATACGGCTGGAGATGGGTCCCCCGCCCAAAGAGCCTGCAGGGAAAGCTTTGTCTACAGTCAGTCAAGGTCGACGTACTCAACACTGATAAGAAAGATCACATGTGTTCTTGTGGTGAGGGATATCAAGTGGAAATCCTTCTCGCGGAGTGATCAAGCGATTTAAACTTTTCATCATAATCCAAAGTCTAACATGCAAAACAATTGTCTAAGTAAAGCACAATACAGTGAGTATTAGTAAAACAACAACAGAGTGAAGCATCTTGTTATAAAGTCCTGTAACTGTCGGTGACCATCCAAAAAGAGGATCTCCCCATCTATGTCCTTCGCCTCTCTTCACTCTTTCCAACGCTTTGTGTATTTCTTCAACCTGATGATGGACGGTAATCAAAGTTGTCTGTCTATTTTCTTGGGCCTCTTTCAAGAGTCGCTTCAATTCATTGTGTTTTAGCAGCTTCTTCACCAGGGAGAGATTCATTCCGATAGGGGCAGGCAACAATCTCGAATCAACGTATAATTAGGTTGTAGCAATTGAAAAGACGTAACAGGAGCTTAATAATTGAAGTCGCATCCCGTAACTTTGTGTTAGTAAAGTTCAAACACAAAGATTTGAGTGATTACTATGTCATCTCTGAATACAAGACTACAGGGAGACCTCATGCTAACGCACCCTTTCCCAATATAGTCAAGCACAGTCTCTGGGGTTTCATCGGGATGTGTCTCAAAGTGACAAACATTCTGGTTGGTGTCAAGACAAAGGTCTTGTGCTTTGAGAGTATTACTCTCACAAATGAATCCTTGTTGGTCTCGTGAAACGCATGCGTCAACATCAGCAGTTTGCCATTTAGTCTCATTTTGTCGTGCCCAACCTCTGTGCTGTGTTGGATAGAGTAGAGCTCCTTGGTGATTCAACCCCAGTGCGATGATTGGGTATGTGGTGTATACGGAGGCATTGCGTATCGTTAAGACAAAAGCTGTGGCTTTGCTCTCAGTGGGATCGTAGGTGAAATTAACCAGATACCACCTGGACTGAAATTTTTTCTCAAATTCAATTGCGTTATCCCATATTACTTTTCGAATTTCGGTGGGCAAGGTGCCTTCTTTACCTTCCCTTATGATTGCGGCTGTCATAGATTGCATCCACAATTGGGCTTGGATACAACTAAGAGCCAAGGAAACATTGGTTTGAGTTGTACCAAGTGCATCTGTGATCAGCTGATGGTCTTTTTCACCCGTTTCTTCCCATTGAGGCAATATATTCTATAAAAGCCGTTGGTGGTTTCCCAATGCTAATAGAGAGGACCGTAGGGGATGTCTTAATTTGTCCAGATCAGTAGCGGTTGTGACTAGTTTGTTGGCAAGTATCTCAGCATCTATACTATTCAAGACTCCCAGGCCTGTTCCTAAGATACCAGTCGCATCCCTCTTCCGTCCGTGTGAAGTGGCAAGAGTTCGTTTGCGTAACCATGCTGACCATTCTGCATAAGATGTACTCAGGAATGGTGAGCAGGTGGGTTTGATCGCAGAGATTTTAATCTGCATTGACAATTCTGCTCGTTTGAGGGAATATGTGGGATTAAACAGTACCTGTTGTTGACCTGTGTGTGTTTAATAACGTAAGGGCCAATGTTGAAAATGTAAGGAGTTAGTCTAATGGAGGGCTTAGAAAAGAGAGAGGTGGTTTTTTTTTTTTTTCTCTTAGAAGAGAGAGCCTTTGAGAGTTTGTGGGGTGTAGGTTCTGGATTCATTTCAGCAAGTTCAGGTGTATTTGAGTCAATCATAAATTCAAATAACAATTCTGTGCCCTTGTAGCCCCAAATACAGTACACTACTGTAGGTTTGATGAAAGTGAAATTGTGCCAGCAATCTGAATTTGGCTCCATAATTTTGTAACAATCAGTGTTGTATTTGTCCGCTTTGGTAGAGTCTACATAGATGGTTTTAATTACAGTTGGCCTGTGGTGATTAGACCCGTTGATAAATCGGCAACCAATGTGTGTTCTTGTGGAATAATTACTAAATTGGCCAAGAATACAAAAATACAGCATTGTTCACACATTAAGGAAAGTCATAAAATCAAGAGGCTTCTGAGGTAGAATACAGCCGCAGCTAGCACACGAAGAATGCAACAGCTGTGATTCCCTGTACAAGGTTGTTTGCGAAACTACACGAGGGATGGAACGGAACGCGCTTGTTCCGTGGCCTTCCCTTGTGACGAATAGCAGATATGGGGACGAGATGGTACTACGGAACTGATAAGCGGCTTACACGCCACCCGAGCCAACATTTCGTCAAATGTTGATGAAATGCTGTCCTTTTGTGCGAACTTTGCTCACCACAATGTATCAAAACACACCTCCATCCCGGAGGCTATCCGCCCCCGAGGTGTGAACACTCCTCCTTGAGTACATTAATCATAATAAAAGTACATATGACTAAAGTCACTCAAACTCCACTTTGAAGTTAAAAAAATAATATAAAAATAGCCCAAGAGAGGGGGGATGTCTGGGAAGACACCATCGCGAAGAATCCCACCGCTGTTTTCTGGGATCAGTCGACGGGCTGAGCCTTTCTTCCCCCTCATAAGGACGCCTTTGGGTAAGACTTTGATTACACCGAGTGCTTTCTCGGGGACTCTAGAAATTTCTCTAGAGAATCTCTACCCTACATTTATAGCCAGGCTGTATCGTTTATAATTTTGTCACGCGTTTGTCTATTTAACAATGTCTTTATTTGCACGTGCTTTGCAGACAGTGTATTTATCACCGGCAATCCTAAAGAACCTGTATATCTGTTGTTTAAATAAACTGCACTGTTTCAGTAGCTAGTCGTTTCGCTTTCTCACTGAACGCGACCAAAACTTGAGAGAGGCCGTGCTGGTTCAGGAGCACGACTAGACTGAAGGTGCAGCCCACTATTAGTGTCTCCAAATCGTAATAGTTTAACACATAGTAAACGCGATTGGCCTGATAGTGCTGAATTGGGCATCACTCAGAATTGAAACCCAGCCGCACCTGGCCTCCCACCTCGGTGAGGAGTGTTAGAACGCAAGGGGGTTTATCTTCTGCCAAAACCGCTTGGCCCCGTTTCACGCAACAGAATTTGGCGTAGTCGGCAGGATTGCCATGGATAAACTGCTGCAAAAATATGATTGTGCCCCTTCCCAGGCTGGGAAGGAGTGGGCCCAAAAATTTTGGAAGGATGAAGAGAAAGTGGTGGAACGTATTGAAGAGCGTCGGGTTTCACAGAAGCTCAGAGCGGGGAAAGGCAAGGGTGTGATTTGTGCTGTGTTAGGCGCCTGTTTATCTTGTGCACAACAAGAAGCTAGAGAAACCCCCGCTCCTAATCTGATTTCAGCTGTAGAATATGCAACCCTGAAATCGGAGAATGAGGTGCTGAAGTCATCATTAGCCTTGCAAAAGGAGACAGGAGAAAGATTAAGAACTCAAGTCGATAAGCTTGTGAGTGAGAATGAATGTTTAGGAAACCGGAATGCTCAACTTGGGAGTGAAAATCGCCAACTTAAAATGTTATTGAAAGGGTGACCGGGCTCTTAGATAAAATGCAGCCCTCGACCCAGGTCCAACAGATTCGTAAGTTAATGTGTTATCCAAATTCCGGAACCCAGACCGGAGATTTTTTTGTCTAATAGTGAGGATGACGAAGAAGATGAGGAGGAAAGGACTTTTACTTTGAAATCCCAAGTTTTTCCTTTACGTCCTCTGGTTAAAACTGAAACTGCAGTTGATGATGGTGATGAAATTCACACCACTGTGCGTACCGTTCCATGGACACCAACCGAGTTAACAAAAATAAGGGAGAAATATTCGAGGCGACCAGAAGAGTCAGCTGTTGAGTACGTGTGGCGAGTTTCTTCTGAAGGGGGGGGCAGAATTATGCTGAGTGAGGAAGAAGCAGGAGACTCTTGGGGACCAGGAGTGTTTTTAACCACTATGCCTGGGGATCATAATTATTCCCTAACCGCTCGAGCAGCCTTTTGGGCAGGGGGTATGGATCCGCGAGAGAGGGGGGAGCCGTTAGAGATTAGAGCTACAGGCTACTCTGATCTGTTTGCGGCTGTACGGAAAGCAGCTTGTCTGCAAGCCATGTATGACAGAGAGGAATTTCGGAAATCCCCAATGTCAGCCCCTATCGACCCGGATCGATTAGCCCCTCTCATCCGTGGTCTTCCCGGTTGCCTGAAACCGTTCCTTGTTCGCACTCAAGATCGTATACGGGATGCTCGGGGTGCTCATGGGCGGGGCCGTCGTCACTACATGCCCACCTGGAATGTACAGGAAATAGATCAATATGGGCGCCGAATGGGCTGGGCCAGCCAAACTAGTGAGAAATCCTCCGAACACCCGCGAAAGGTTCGCCAAGTCCAAACTCACACTCAAAACCCTAAATCAGAGGGAAGGTTTAAGCCTGATAAGGACCGGAATGAGTTGTGGCGTAAAGCCCTACAATTAGGGGTGCCCCGACAATTCTTGCACGGTGACCCTACGGGAGATCTCCGTACGCTAGTCCAATCTCTACCTAGAAAGAATAATGCGGCTGGGGAGAAAAGTCTAACCAGAGAATCCCCAAGCCGTGAGAAAACTGTGCCTTCTGCACCGGAACATAACTTGATTGATTTGACAGAGTCCCAGCCACAACACTCCTATCCCCGGGGAGGGCACTGAGCAACCCTGTCGGGCAGGTACTAGCAATCCAATGGCGCTCTCATAAAGACTCCGAACCTGTTATTGTCATTCCTGTTGGACCCCGGAAGATATTGGTAAATTTTATTATTGATACCGGAGCCCAAATGTCTGCAATCACTAACGAAACAGCACAACTTCTAGGTATAAATCCCACCCGACGCAGAGTCAACTTCACAGGAATTGATGGTGTGGTAAAAACATGCCCCACTGCAAAAATTAACCTCTGGTTGCCGGGAGAGCAGCGAATGACTAGGGCAGAAGTGTTAGTGGGTGCCTCACGTAGACCCGACTCAAAGTGTCAGGGACCCGCACAGGAAGTTAAATTCCTGGGGGTCTGGTGGATTAAGGGAGCTGCTTCTGTCCCTCAGGATACCCTGAAAAAATAGAACATGGACAGAATCCTTCCAGCACGAAGGAGTTACAGCAGGTCCTGGGAACTTTAAGTTATTGGCGTAAACACATCCCTGGCTTTTCCATCATTGCTCGCCCCCTTCATAGCTTGCCAAAAAAGGGTAAATCCTGGGTGTGGACTGAACAACACACTAATGCTCTGCAATTACTAATAAAGGAGCTAAGGTTATTCCAACAACTTGGCCCCATACATCCAACTGACCCTGTCCATGTAGAATGGGGGCTCAGTGAACATGGTTCCCGTTGTAATTTATGGCAGAAGGGACCAGCAGGACCGGAGAGACCATTAGAATTTTGCTCCCACTCCTTCAATGATACTGAATGCAGCTATTCAGACCTGGAGAAGGGTTTACTGTCCCTGGTGCGAGCGTTGCAACGAGCAGAGCAGATAAGAAGAGAACAGAGTGTGATCTTTCCTGGGACCTTTTCGCCTCCCAGATGTGGTCCTTAAAGGGACACCACCACCAGCTGGCATTGCCCAGAGACCTACAGTTCGAAAGTGGTATGCTTATTTAGAAGGCATTAATGAAATCAAGCCAGTCTCTGAAGGCAGTGTTAAAGTATCCAAGGCTACTTCACAAGGATACCAAAGGATATAGATGGTGCCCTATTGTTCCAATCCCCACCAAACAGACCATCTCCGATCCAAGAAGCACCTCCTTTGAGGGACAGCAGTGATCTTAGAGGAGTGTGGTTTACTGGTGCGTCATCTCACCGTTAAAAAAATAAGTGCAAATATAAGGCCGTAGCACTGGAAGTAACAACGGGGGAAAGAGCAATTGAAATAGGGGAGGGTAGGGGAACTCAGAGCTGTCCTACTAGCTGCACAACATGGAGCCACCTCCTTTTACGCTGACTCATATGCTGTTCTTAAAGGAGCCACTGAATGGCTAGGACACTGGGCAGCCAACGATTGGCAGGTGAATAGAGTCCCAGTTTGGGAGACAGATAATTGGAAGCAACTGTTGGAAATAGGAGGACAGAGACCATTGCACATTGCTTGAGTAAAAGGCCACGATCGTTCAAACTCGATCACTGCTCAGTTCAACCAACAGGTAGATGGCCTCACGCGGCTACAACAAATTGACATTGTAGATGATGGTCGGGAATGGGAACGCTTACTTGAATCGTTACATGTTAAACGTGGCCGCACAGGCCGTCCTGACCTGTATCGGGAAGGTGGGTGGCTTGTGTCAGTTAAGCTGTGCGAACAAATAGTAACTGCCTGTTCACAATGTCGCCTACGACTCAGCAAAGATCATCCGAGTAAGGCGCCTCCCTTACACATGCGGGACAAGAAAGCGTTGTGGCATTCATGGCAGCTTGATTATATTGGGCCCTTGAGATCATCAGGTGGGAAAAGATATGTCCTGGTAGGAGTGGAGATTATCTCCAGCCTCAGTATGGCCAGCAGTTTCAAACCAGCTACGAGGGACAACACAGTGAAAGGCCTAACAGGGTGGTTCAGCACACTTCCCCTTCCCGACGAAATCCAGAGTGATAACGTTTCACACTTTACGGCTTCGGTGGTACAAGATTGGGCCAAGGAAGAAGGGATTCGATGGGTATTTCATACTCCCTATTATCCCCAGGCTAATGGCATTGTTGAACGCACCAATAGATTGGTTAAGCGTTTTGCAAAAAGTCATGAACCTGGTTGGCATTTGCGATTGGATGATGCCATCTATCAACTAAATAACAAATGGAGTGGAGACGGCTGTCCTAAAATGAAAGCTTTCTGTGTACCTGCCAATATTATCTCGCCAAAGGCTGCCAATGAACCGGGAAAATACCCCGGAAGATTTCAC
>NW_026529796.1:0-44771 GCF_028500815.1 Rissa tridactyla | reverse complement strand
GGGGCCACGCGAGCGGCTGCCAAAGAGCTTTCCAACGAGGCACGGCTTTCCCTCCTGGCTCTTCGGGCGTGGGAGCTGTCGCCAGAGCCGCGGGCCTACCGGAAAATGCTTCGGAGGCTGGCGCGGCCGCGCCACGTGGGCCCCGGTGTCGCCAAGGCTGACGGCCGCCAGAAAGCCCGCAGCCCCACGGGATGCGGGGCCACGCGAGCGGCTGCCAAAGAGCTTTCCAACGAGGCACGGCTTTCCCTCCTGGCTCTTCGGGCGTGGGAGCTGTCGCCAGAGCCGCGGCCCTACCGGAAACTGCTTCGCAGCCTGGCGCGGCGGCGCCACGTGGGCGCCGGTGTCGCCGAGGCTGACGGCCGCCGGAAAGCCCGCAGCCCCACGGGCTGCGGGGCCACGCGAGCGGCTGCCAAAGAGCTTTCCAAGGAGGCACGGCTTTCCCTCCTGGCTCTTCGGGCGTGGGAGCTGTCGCCAGAGCTGCGGCCCTACCGGAAAATGCTTCGCAGGCTGGCGCGGCCGCACCACGTGGGCCCCGGTGTCGCCAAGGCTGACGGCCGCCGGAAAGCCCGCAGCCCCACGGGCTGAGGGGCCACGCGAGCGGCTGCTGAAGAGTTTCCAACGAGGCACGGCTTTCCCTCCTGGCTCTTCGGGCGTGGGAGCTGTCGCCAGAGCCTCGGCCCTACCGGAAAATGCTTCGCAGGCTGGCGCGGGCGGCGCCACGTGGGCGCCGGTGTCGCCGAGGCTGACGGCAACCGGAAAGGCCCGCGGCCCCACGGGCTGTGGGGCCACGCGAGCGGCTGCCAAAGAGCTTTCCAAGGAGCACGGCTTTCCCTCCTGGCTCTTCGGGCGTGGGAGCTGTCGCCAGAGCCGCGGCCCTACCGGAAAATGCTTCGCAGTCTGGCGCGGGCGGCGCCACGTGGGCGCCGGTGTCGCCGAGGCTGAGGGCCGCCGGAAAGCCCGCAGCCCCACGGGCTGTGGGGCCACGCGAGCGGCTGCCAAAGAGCTTTCCAAGAGGCAGGGCTTTCCCTCCTGGCTCTTCGGGCGTGGGAGCTGTCGCCAGAACCGTGGCCCTAACGGAAAATGCTTCGCAGGCTGGTGTGGCGGCGACACGTGGTCGCAGGTGTCGCCGAGGCTGACGGCCGCCGGAAAGCCCGCAGCCCCACGGGCTGTGGGTCCACGCGAGCGGCTGCCAAAGAGGTTTCCAAGGAGGCACGGCTTTCCCTCCTGGCCCTTCGAACATGGGAGGTGTCGCCAGAGCCACGGCCCTACCGGAAAATGCTTCGCAGGCTGGGGCGGCGGCGCCACGTGGGCGCCGGTGTCGCCAAGGGTGACGGCCGCCGGAAAGCCCGCAGCCCCACGGGCTGTGGGGCCACGCGAGCGGCTGCCAAAGAGCTTTCCAACGAGGCACGGCTTTCCCTCCTGGCTCTTCGGGCGTGGGAGCTGTCGCCAGAGCCGCGGCCCTACCGGAAAATGCTTCGCAGGCTGGCGCGGCGGCGCCACGTGGGCGCCGGTGTCGACGAGGTTGATGGCCGCTGGAAAGCCCGCAGCCCACGGGCTGTGGGGCCTCGCGAGCGGCAGCCAATGAGCTTTCCAAGGAGGCACGGCTTTCCCTCCTGGCTCTTCGGGCGTGGGAGCTGTCGCCAGAGCCGTGGCCCTACCGGAAAATGCTTTGCAGGCTGGCGCGGCGGCGCCACGTGGGCCCCGGTGTCGCCGAGGCTGACGGCCGCCGGAAAGCCCGCAGCCCCACGGGCTGTGGGGCCACGCGAGCGGCTGCTAAAGAGCTTTCCAAGGAGGAACGGCTTTCCCTCCTGGCTCTTCGGGCGTGGGAGCTGTCGCCAGAGCCGCGGGCCTACCGGAAATGCTTCGCAGGCTGGCGCGGCCCGCGCCACGTGGGCCCCCGGTGTCGCCAAGGCTGACGGCCGCCAGAAAGCCCGCAGCCCCCACGGGCTGAGGGGCCACGCGAGCGGCTGCTAAAGGGGTTTCCAACGAGGCACGGCTTTCCCTCCTGGCTCTTCGGGCGTGGGAGCTGTCACCAGAGCCGCGGCCCTACCGGAAAATGCTTTGCAGGCTGGCGCGGCGGCGCCACGTGGGCGCCGGTGTGTCGCCGAGGCTGACGGCAGCCGGAAAGCCCGCAGCCCCACGGGCTGTGGGGCCACGCGAGCGGCTGCCAAAGAGCTTTCCAACGAGGCACGGCTTTCCCTCCTGGCTCTTCGGGCGTGGGAGCTGTCGCCAGAGCCGCGGCCCTACCGGAAACTGCTTCGCAGTCTGGCGCGGCGGCGCCACGTGGGCACCGGTGTCGCCGAGGCTGACGGCCGCCGGAAAGCCCGCAGCCCCACGGGCTGTGGGGCCACGCGAGCGGCTGCCAAAGAGCTTTCCAAGGAGGCACGGCTTTCCCTCCTGGCTCTTCGGGCGTGGGAGCTGTCGCCAGAGCTGCGGCCCCTACCGGAAAATGCTTCGCAGGCTGGCGTGGAGGCGAAACGTGGTCGCAGGTGTCGCCGAGGCTGACGGCCGCCGGAAAGCCCGCAGCCCCACGGGCTGTGGGGCCACGCGAGCGGCTGCCAAAGAGCTTTCCAACGAGGCACGGCTTTCCCTCCTGGCTCTTCGGGCGTGGGAGCTGTCACCGAGAGCCGCGGCCCTACCGGAAAATGCTTCGCAGGCTGGCGCGGCGGCGCCACGTAAGCGCCGGTGTCGCCGAGGCTGACGGCTGCCGGAAAGCCCGCAGCCCCACGGGCTGTGGGGCCACTCGAGCAGCTGCCAAAGAGCTTTCCAAGGAGGCACGGCTTTCCCTCCTGGCTCTTCGGGCTTGGGAGCTGTTGCCAGAGCCGCGGCCCTACCGGAAACTGCTTCGCAGGCTGGCGCAGCGGAGCCACGTGGGTGACGGTGTCGCCGAGGCTGACGGCCGCCGGAAAGCCCGCAGCCCCACGGGCTGTGGGGCCACGCGAGCGGCTGCCAAAGAGCTTTCCAACGAGGCACGGCTTTCCCTCCTGGCTCTTCGGGCGTGGGAGCTGTCGCCAGAGCCGCGGCCCTACCGGAAAATGCTTCGCAGTCTGGCACGGCGGCGCCACGTGGGCGCCGGTGTCGCCGAATCTGACGGCCGCCGGAAAGCCCGCGGCCCCACGGGCCGTGGGGCCACGCGAGCGGCTGCCAAAGAGCTTTCCAAGGAGGCACGGCTTTCCCTCCTGGCTCTTCGGGCGTGGGAGCTGTCGCCAGAGCCACGGCCCTACCGGAAAATGCTTTGCAGGCTGGCGCGGCGGCGCCACGTGGGCGCCGGTGGCGGGGAGGCTGACTTCCGCCGGAAAGCCCCCAGCCCCACGGGCTGTGGGGCCACGCGAGCGGCTGCCAAAGAGCTTTCCAAGGAGGCACGGCTTTCCCTCCTGGCTCTTCGGGCGTGGGAGCAGTCGCCAGAGCCGCGGCCCTACCGGAAAATGCTTCGCAGGCTTTCGCGGCGGCGCCACGTGGGCGCCGGTGTCGCCGAGGTTGACGGCCGCCGGAAAGCCCGCAGCCCCACGGGCTGTGGGGCCACGCGAGCGGCTGCCAAAGAGCTTTCCAAGGAGGCACGGCTTTCCCTCCTGGCTCTTCGGGCGTGGGAGCTGTCGCCAGAGCCGCGGCCCTACCGGAAAATGCTTCGCAGGCTGGCGCGGCGGCGCCACGTGTGCGCCGGTGTCGCCGAGGTTGATGGCCGCCGGGAAAGCCCGCAGCCCCACGGGCTGTGGGGCCACGCGAGCGGCTGCCAAAGAGCTTTCCAACGAGGCACGGCTTTCCCTCCTGGCTCTTCGGGCGTGGGAGCTGTCGCCAGAGCCGCGGCCCTACCGGAAAATGCTTCGCAGGCTGGCGCGGCCGCGCCACGTGGGCCCCGGTGTCGCCAAGGCTGACGGCCGCCGGAAAGCCCGCAGCCCCACGGGCTGAGGGGCCACGCGAGCGGCTGCTGAAGAGGTTTCCAACGAGGCACGGCTTTCCCTCCTGGCTCTTCGGGTGTGGGAGCTGTCGCCAGAGCCTCGGCCCTACCGGAAAATGCTTCGCAGGCTGGCGCGGCGGCGCCACGTGGGCGCCGGTGTCGCCGAGGCTGACGGCAACCGGAAAGCCCGCGGCCCCACGGGCTGTGGGGCCACGCGAGCGGCTGCCAAAGAGCTTTCCAAGGAGGCACGGCTTTCCCTCCTGGCTCTTCGGGCGTGGGAGCTGTCGCCAGAGCCGCGGCCCTACCGGAAAATGCTTCGCAGTCTGGCGCGGCGGCGCCACGTGGGCGCCGGTGTCGCCGAGGCTGAGGGCCGCCGGAAAGCCCGCAGCCCCCACGGGCTGTGGGGCCACGCGAGCGGCTGCCAAAGAGCTTTCCAATGAGGCAGGGCTTTTCCCTCCTGGCTCTTCGGGCGTGGGAGCTGTCGCCAGAACCGTGGCCCTAACGGAAAATGCTTCGCAGGCTGGTGTGGCGGCGACACGTGGTCGCAGGTGTCGCCGAGGCTGACGGCCGCCGGAAAGCCCGCAGCCCCACGGGCTGTGGGTCCACGCGAGCGGCTGCCAAAGAGCTTTCCAACGAGGCACGGCTTTCCCTCCTGGCCCTTCGAACATGGGAGGTGTCGCAAGAGCCACGGCCCTACCGGAAAATGCTTCGCAGGCTGGGGCGGCGGCGCCACGTGGGCGCCGGTGTCGCCGAGGCTGACGGCCGCCGGAAAGCCCGCAGCCCCACGGGCTGTGGGGCCACGCGAGCGGCTGCCAAAGAGCTTTCCAAGGAGGCACGGCTTTCCCTCCTGGCTCTTCGGGCGTGGGAGCTGTCGCCAGAGCCGCGGCCCTACCGGAAAATGCTTCGCAGTCTGGCGCGGCGGCGCCACGTGGGCGCCGGTGTCGCCGAGGCTGAGGGCCGCCGGAAAGCCCGCAGCCCCACGGGCTGTGGGGCCACGCGAGCGGCTGCCAAAGAGCTTTCCAATGAGGCAGGGCTTTCCCTCCTGGCTCTTCGGGCGTGGGAGCTGTCGCCAGAACCGTGGCCCTAACGGAAAATGCTTCGCAGGCTGGTGTGTGGCGGCGACACGTGGTCGCAGGTGTCGCCGAGGCTGACGGCCGCCGGAAAGCCCGCAGCCCCACGGGCTGTGGGTCCACGCGAGCGGCTGCCAAAGAGCTTTCCAACGAGGCACGGCTTTCCCTCCTGGCCCTTCGAACATGGGAGGTGTCGCCAGAGCCACGGCCCTACCGGAAAATGCTTCGCAGGCTGGGGCGGCGGCGCCACGTGGGCGCCGGTGTCGCCAAGGGTGACGGCCGCCGGAAAGCCCGCAGCCCCACGGGCTGTGGGGCCACGCGAGCGGCTGCCAAAGAGCTTTCCAACGAGGCACGGCTTTCCTCCTGGCTCTTCGGGCGTGGGAGCTGTCGCCAGAGCCGCGGCCCTACCGGAAAATGCTTCGCAGGCTGGCGCGGCGGCGCCACGTGGGCGCCGGTGTCGCCGAGGTTGATGGCCGCTGGAAAGCCCGCAGCCCCACGGGCTGTGGGGCCTCGCGAGCGGCTGCCAATGAGCTTTCCAAGGAGGCACGGCTTTCCCTCCTGGCTCTTCGGGCGTGGGAGCTGTCGCCAGAGCCGTGGCCCTACCGGAAAATGCTTTGCAGGCTGGCGCGGCGGCGCCACGTGGGCCCCGGTGTCGCCGAGGCTGACGGCCGCCGGAAAGCCCGCAGCCCCACGGGCTGTGGGGCCACGCGAGCGGCTGCCAAAGAGCTTTCCAAGGAGGCACGGCTTTCCCTCCTGGCTCTTCGGCGTGGGAGCTGTCGCCAGAGCCGCGGGCCTACCGGAAAATGCTTCGCAGGCTGGCGCGGCCGCGCCACGTGGGCCCCGGTGTCGCCAAGGCTGACGGCCGCCAGAAAGCCCGCAGCCCCACCGGCTGAGGGGCCACGCGAGCGGCTGCTAAAGGGGTTTCCAACGAGGCACGGCTTTCCCTCCTGGCTCTTCGGGCGTGGGAGCTGTCACCAGAGCCGCGGCCCTACCGGAAAATGCTTTGCAGGCTGTCGCGGCGGCGCCACGTGGGCGCCGGTGTCGCCGAGGCTGACGGCCGGCGGAAAGCCCGCAGCCCCACGGGCTGTGGGGCCACGCGAGCGGCTGCCAAAGAGCTTTCCAACGAGGCACGGCTTTCCCTCCTGGCTCTTCGGGTGTGGGAGCTGTCGCCAGAGCCGCGGCCCTACCGGAAAATGCTTCGCAGTCTGGCACGGCGGCGCCACGTGGGCGCCGGTGTCGCCGAATCTGACGGCCGCCGGAAAGCCCGCGGCCCCACGGGCCGTGGGGCCACGCGAGCGGCTGCCAAAGAGCTTTCCAAGGAGGCACGGCTTTCCCTCCTGGCTCTTCGGGCGTGGGAGCTGTCGCCAGAGCCACGGCCCTACCGGAAAATGCTTCGCAGGCTGGGGCGGCGGCGCCACGTGGGCGCCGGTGTCGCCAAGGGTGACGGCCGCCGGAAAGCCCGCAGCCCCACGGGCTGTGGGGCCACGCGAGCGGCTGCCAAAGAGCTTTCCAAGGAGGCACGGCTTTCCCTCCTGGCTCTTCGGCGTGGGAGCTGTCGCCAGAGCCGCGGCCCTACCGGAAAATGCTTCGCAGTCTGGCGCGGCGGCGCCACGTGGGCACCGGTGTCGCCGAGGCTGACGGCCGCCGGAAAGCCCGCAGCCCCACGGGCTGTGGGGCCCACGCGAGCGGCTGCCAAAGAGCTTTCCAATGAGGCAGGGCTT
This sequence comes from Rissa tridactyla, assembly GCF_028500815.1. NCBI lineage: Eukaryota > Metazoa > Chordata > Aves > Charadriiformes > Laridae > Rissa > Rissa tridactyla. The sequence goes on along the minus strand of NW_026529796.1, from coordinate 38,085 downwards.
TCCCTCCTGGCTCTTCGGGCGTGGGAGCTGTCGCCAGAACCGTGGCCCTAACGGAAAATGCTTCGCAGGCTGGTGTGGCGGCGACACGTGGTCGCAGGTGTCGCCGAGGCTGACGGCCGCCGAAAGCCCGCAGCCCCACGGGCTGTGGGTCACGCGAGCGGCTGCCAAAGAGCTTTCCAACGAGGCACGGCTTTCCCTCCTGGCCCTTCGAACATGGGAGGTGTCGCCAGAGCCACGGCCCTACCGGAAAATGCTTCGCAGGCTGGGGCGGCGGCGCCACGTGGGCGCCGGTGTCGCCAAGGGTGAGGACGGCCGCCGGAAAGCCCGCAGCCCCACGGGCTGTGGGGCCACGCGAGCGGCTGCCAAAGAGCTTTCCAACGAGGCACGGCTTTCCCTCCTGGCTCTTCGGGCGTGGGAGCTGTCGCCAGAGCCGCGGCCCTACCGAAAATGCTTCGCAGGCTGGCGCGGCGGCGCCCACGTGGGCGCCGGTGTCGCCGAGGTTGATGGCCGCTGGAAAGCCCGCAGCCCCACGGGCTGTGGGGCCTCGCGAGCGGCTGCCAATGAGCTTTCCAAGGAGGCACGGCTTTCCCTCCTGGCTCTTCGGGCGTGGGAGCTGTCGCCAGAGCCGTGGCCCTACCGGAAAATGCTTTGCAGGCTGGCGCGGCGGCGCCACGTGGGCCCCGGTGTCGCCGAGGCTGACGGCCGCCGGAAAGCCCGCAGCCCCACGGGCTGTGGGGCCACGCGAGCGGCTGCCAAAGAGCTTTCCAAGGAGGCACGGCTTTCCCTCCTGGCTCTTCGGGCGTGGGAGCTGTCGCCAGAGCCGCGGGCCTACCGGAAAATGCTTCGCAGGCTGGCACGGCCGCGCCACGTGGGCCCCGGTGTCCGCCAAGGCTGACGGCCGCCAGAAAGCCCGCAGCCCCACGGGCTGAGGGGCCACGCGAGCGGCTGCTAAAGGGGTTTCCAACGAGGCACGGCTTTCCCTCCTGGCTCTTCGGGCGTGGGAGCTGTCACCAGAGCCGTGGCCCTACCGGAAAATGCTTTGCAGGCTGGCGCGGCGGCGCCACGTGGGCGCCGGTGTCGCCGAGGCTGACGGCCGGCGGAAAGCCCGCTAGCCCCACGGGCTGTGGGGCCACGCGAGCGGCTGCCAAAGAGCTTTCCAACGAGGCACGGCTTTCCCTCCTGGCTCTTCGGGCGTGGGAGCTGTCGCCAGAGCCGCGGCCCTACCTGGAAACTGCTTCGCAGTCCTGGCGCGGCGGCGCCACGTGGGCACCGGTGTCGCCGAGGCTGACGGCCGCCGGAAAGCCCGCAGCCCCACGGGCTGTGGGGCCACGCGAGCGGCTGCCAAAGAGCTTTCCAAGGAGGCACGGCTTTCCCTCCTGGCTCTTCGGGCGTGGGAGCTGTCGCCAGAGCTGCGGCCCTACCGGAAAATGCTTCGCAGGCTGGCGTGGCGGCGAAACGTGGTCGCAGGTGTCGCCGAGGCTGACGGCCGCCGGGAAAGCCCGCAGCCCCACGGGCTGTGGGGCCACGCGCGAGGCGGCTGCCAAAGAGCTTTCCAAGGAGGCACGGCTTTCCCCTCCTGGCCTCTTCGGGTGTGGGAGCTGTCGCGAGAGCCGCGGCCCCTACCGGAAAATGCTTCGCAGGTCTGGCACGGCGGCGCCACGTGGGCGCCGGTGTCGCCGAATCTGACGGCCGCCGGAAAGCCCGCGGCCCCACGGGCCGTGGGGCCACGCGAGGCGGCTGCCAAAGAGCTTTCCAAGGAGGCACGGCTTTCCCTCCTGGCTCTTCGGGCGTGGGAGCTGTCGCCAGAGCCACGGCCCTACCGGAAAATGCTTTGCAGGCTGGCGCGGGCGGCGCCACGTGGGCGCCGGTGGCGGGGAGGCTGACTTCCGCCGGAAAGCCCGCAGCCCCACGGGCCTGTGGGGCCACGCGAGCGGCTGCCAAAGAGCTTTCCAACGAGGCACGGCTTTCCCTCCTGGCTCTTCGGGTGTGGGAGCTGTCGCCAGAGCCGCGGCCCTACCGGAAAATGCTTCGCAGTCTGGCACGGCGGCGCCACGGTGGGCGCCGGTGTCGCCGAATCTGACGGCCGCCGGAAAGCCCGCGGCCCCACGGGCCGTGGGGGCCACGCGAGCGGCTGCCAAAGAGCTTTCCAAGGAGGCACGGCTTTCCCTCCTGGCTCTTCGGGCGTGGGAGCTGTCGCCAGAGCCACGGCCCCTACCGGAAAATGCTTCGCAGGCTGGGGCGGCGGCGCCACGTGGGCGCCGGTGTCGCCAAGGGTGACGGCCGCCGGGAAAGCCCGCAGCCCCACGGGCTGTGGGGCCACGCGAGCGGCTGCCAAAGAGCTTTCCAAGGAGGCACGGCTTTCCCTCCTGGCTCTTCGGGCGTGGGAGCTGTCGCCAGAGCCGCGGCCCTACCGGAAAATGCTTCGCAGTCTGGCGCGGCGGCGCCACGTGGGCACCGGTGTCGCCGAGGCTGACGGCCGCCGGAAAGCCCGCAGCCCCACGGGCTGTGGGGCCACGCGAGCGGCTGCCAAAGAGCTTTCCAATGAGGCAGGGCTTTCCCTCCTGGCTCTTCGGGCGTGGGAGCTGTCGCCAGAACCGTGGCCCTAACGGAAAATGCTTCGCAGGCTGGTGTGGCGGCGACACGTGGTCGCAGGTGTCGCCGAGGCTGACGGCCGCCGGAAAGCCCGCAGCCCCACGGGCTGTGGGTCCACGCGAGCGGCTGCCAAAGAGCTTTCCAACGAGGCACGGCTTTCCCTCCTGGCCCTTCGAACATGGGAGGTGTCGCCAGAGCCACGGCCCTACCGGAAAATGCTTCGCAGGCTGGGGCGGCGGCGCCACGGTGGGCGCCGGTGTCGCCAAGGGTGACGGCCGCCAGAAAGCCCGCAGCCCCACGGGCTGTGGGGCCACGCGAGCGGCTGCCAAAGAGCTTTCCAACGAGGCACGGCTTTCCCTCCTGGCTCTTCGGGCGTGGGAGCTGTCGCCAGAGCCGCGGCCCTACCGGAAAATGCTTCGCAGGCTGGCGCGGCGGCGCCACGTGGGCGCCGGTGTCGCCGAGGTTGATGGCCGCTGGAAAGCCCGCAGCCCCACGGGCTGTGGGGCCTCGCGAGCGGCTGCCAATGAGCTTTCCAAGGAGGCACGGCTTTCCCTCCTGGCTCTTCGGGCGTGGGAGCTGTCGCCAGAGCCGTGGCCCTACCGGAAAATGCTTTGCAGGCTGGCGCGGCGGCGCCACGTGGGCCCCGGTGTCGCCGAGGCTGACGGCCGCCGGAAAGCCCGCAGCCCCACGGGCTGTGGGGCCACGCGAGCGGCTGCCAAAGAGCTTTCCAAGGAGGCACGGCTTTCCCTCCTGGCTCTTCGGGCGTGGGAGCTGTCGCCAGAGCCGCGGGCCTACCGGAAAATGCTTCGCAGGCTGGCACGGCCGCGCCACGTGGGCCCCGGTGTCGCCAAGGCTGACGGCCGCCAGAAAGCCCGCAGCCCCACGGGCTGAGGGGCCACGCGAGCGGCTGCTAAAGGGGTTTCCAACGAGGCACGGCTTTCCCTCCTGGCTCTTCGGGCGTGGGAGCTGTCACCAGAGCCGCGGCCCTACCGGAAAATGCTTTGCAGGCTGGCGCGGCGGCGCCACGTGGGCGCCGGTGTCGCCGAGGCTGACGGCCGGCGGAAAGCCCGCAGCCCCACGGGCTGTGGGGCCACGCGAGCGGCTGCCAAAGAGCTTTCCAACGAGGCACGGCTTTCCCTCCTGGCTCTTCGGGCGTGGGAGCTGTCGCCAGAGCCGCGGCCCTACCGGAAACTGCTTCGCAGTCTGGCGCGGCGGCGCCACGTGGGCACCGGTGTCGCCGAGGCTGACGGCCGCCGGAAAGCCCGCAGCCCCACGGGCTGTGGGGCCACGCGAGCGGCTGCCAAAGAGCTTTCCAAGGAGGCACGGCTTTCCCTCCTGGCTCTTCGGGCGTGGGAGCTGTCGCCAGAGCTGCGGGCCCTACCGGAAAATGCTTCGCAGGCTGGCGTGGCGGCGAAACGTGGTCGCAGGTGTCGCCGAGGCTGACGGCCGCCGGAAAGCCCGCAGCCCCACGGGCTGTGGGGCCACGCGAGCGGCTGCCAAAGAGCTTTCCAAGGAGGCACGGCTTTCCCTCCTGGCTCTTCGGGTGTGGGAGCTGTCGCGAGAGCCGCGGCCCTACCGGAAAATGCTTCGCAGTCTGGCACGGCGGCGCCACGTGGGCGCCGGTGTCGCCGAATCTGACGGCCGCCGGAAAGCCCGCGGCCCCACGGGCCGTGGGGCCACGCGAGCGGCTGCCAAAGAGCTTTCCAAGGAGGCACGGCTTTCCCCTCCTGGCTCTTCGGGCGTGGGAGCTGTCGCCAGAGCCACGGCCCTACCGGAAAATGCTTTGCAGGCTGGCGCGGCGGCGCCACGTGGGCGCCGGTGGCGGGGAGGCTGACTTCCGCCGGAAAGCCCGCAGCCCCACGGGCTGTGGGGCCACGCGAGCGGCTGCCAAAGAGCTTTCCAATGAGGCACGGCTTTCCCTCCTGGCTCTTCGGGCGTGGGAGCTGTCGCCAGAGCCGCGGCCCTACCGGAAAATGCTTCGCAGTCTGGCGCGGCGGCGCCACGTGGGCGCCGGTGTCGCCGAGGCTGAGGGGCGCCGGAAAGCCCGCAGCCCCACGGGCTGTGGGGCCACGCGAGCGTCTGCCAAAGAGCTTTCCAAGGAGGCACGGCTTTCCCTCCTGGCTCTTCGGGCGTGGGAGCTGTCGCCAGAGCCACGGCCCTACCGGAAAATTCTTCGCAGGCTGGCGTGGCGGCGAAACGTGGTCGCGGGTGTCGCCGAGGTTGATGTCCGCCGGAAAGCCCGCAGCCCCACGGGCTGTGGGGCCACGCGAGCGGCTGCCAAAGAGCTTTCCAATGAGGCACGGCTTTCCCTCCTGGCTCTTCGGGCGTGGGAGCTGTCGCCAGAACCGTGGCCCTAACGGAAAATGCTTCGCAGGCTGGCGCGGCGGCGGCACGTGGGCGCCGGTGTCGCCGAGGCTGACGGCCGCCGGAAACCCCGCGGCCCCACGGGCTGTGGGGCCACGCGAGCGGCTGCCAAAGAGCTTTCCAATGAGGCAGGGCTTTCCCTCCTGGCTCTTCGGGCGTGGGAGCTGTAGCCAGAACCGTGGCCCTAACGGAAAATGCTTCGCAGGCTGGCGTGGCGGCTACACGTGGTCGCAGGTGTCGCCGAGGCTGACGGCCGCCGGAAAGCCCGCAGCCCCACGGGCTGTGGGTCCACGCGAGCGGCTGCCAAAGAGCTTTCCAAGGAGGCACGGCTTTCCCTCCAGGCTCTTCGGGCGTGGGAGCTGTCGCCAGAGCCGCGGGCCTACCGGAAAATGCTTCGCAGGCTGGCGCGGCGGCGCCACGTGGGCACCGGTGTCGCCGAGGCTGACGGCCGCCGGAAAGCCCGCAGCCCCACGGGCTGTGGGGCCTCGCGAGCGGCTGCCAATGAGCTTTCCAAGGAGGCACGGCTTTCCCTCCTGGCTCTTCGGGTGTGGGAGCTGTCGCCAGAGCCGTGGCCCTACCGGAAAATGCTTCGCAGGCTGGCGCGGCGGCGCCACGTGGGCGCCGGTGTCGCCGAGGTTGATGGCCGATGGAAAGCCCGCAGCCCCACGGGCTGTGGGGCCTCGTGAGCGACTGCCAAAGAGCTTTCCAAGGAGGCACGGCTTTCCCTCCTGGCTCTTCGGGCGTGGGAGCTGTCGCCAGAGCCGCGGCCCTACCGGAAAATGCTTCGCAGGCTGGCGTGGCGGAGAAACGTGGTCGCCGGTGGCGGGGAGGCTGACGGCTGCCGGAAAGCCCGCAGTCCCACGGGCTGTGGGGCCACGCGAGCGGCTGCCAAAGAGCTTTCCAATGAGGCACGGCTTTCCCTCCTGGCTCTTCGGGCGTGGGAGCTGTCGCCAGAACCGTGGCCCTAACGGAAAATGCTTCGCAGGCTGGCATGGCGGCGCCACGTGGGCACCGGTGTCGCCGAGGTTGACGGCCGCCGGAAAGCCCGCAGCCCCACGGGTTGTGGGGCCACGCGAGCGGCTGCCAAAGAGCTTTCCAACGAGGCACGGCTTTCCCTCCTGGCTCTTCGGGCGTGGGAGCTGTCGCCAGAGCCGCGGCCCTACCGGAAAATGCTTCGCAGGCTGGCGCGGCGGCGCCACGTGGGCGCCGGTGTCGCCAAGGCTGACGGCCGCCGGAAAGCCCGCAGCCCCACGGGCTGTGGGGCCACGCGAGCGGCTGCCAAAGAGCTTTCCAAGGAGGCACGGCTTTCCCTCCTGGCTCTTCGGGCGTGGGAGCTGTCGCCAGAGCCGCGGGCCTACCGGAAAATGCTTTGCAGGCTGGCGCGGCCGAGCCACGTGGGCCCCGGTGTCGCCGAGGCTGACGGCCGCCGGAAAGCCCGCAGCCCCACGGGCTGTGGGGCCACGCGAGCGGCTGCCAAAGAGCTTTCCAACGAGGCACGGCTTTCCCTCCTGGCTCTTCGGGCGTGGGAGCTCTCACCAGAGCCACGGCCCTACCGGAAAATGCTTTGCAGGCTGGCGCGGCGGCGCCACTTGTGCGCCGGTGTCGCCGAGGCTGACGGCCGCCGGAAAGCCCGCAGCCCCACGGGCTGTGGGGCCACGCGAGCGGCTGCCAAAGAGCTTTCCAAGGAGGCACGGCTTTCCCTCCTGGCTCTTCGGGCGTGGGAGCTGTCGCCAGAGCCGCGGCCCTACCGGAAAATGCTTCGCAGTCTGGCGCGGCGGCGCCACGTGGGCGCCGGTGTCGCCGAGGCTGACGGCCGCCGGAAAGCCCGCAGCCCCACGGGCTGTGGGGCCACGCGAGCGGCTGCCAAAGAGCTTTCCAATGAGGCAGGGCTTTCCCTCCTGGCTCTTCGGGCGTGGGAGCTGTCGCCAGAGCCGCGGCCCTACCGGAAAATTCTTCGCAGGCTGGCGTGGCGGCGAAACATGGTCGCGGGTGTCGCCGAGGCTGATGGCCGCCGGAAAGCCCGCAGCCCCACGGGCTGTGGGGCCACGCGAGCGGCTGCCAAAGAGCTTTCCAATGAGGCAGGGCTTTCCCTCCTGGCTCTTCGGGCGTGGGAGCTGTCGCCAGAACCATGGCCCTAACGGAAAATGCTTCGCAGGCTGGCGTGGCGGCTACACGTGGTCGCAGGTGTCGCCGAGGCTGACGGCCGCCGGAAAGCCCGCAGCCCCACGGGCTGTGGGTCCACGCGAGAGGCTGCCAAAGAGCTTTCCAAGGAGGCACGGCTTTCCCTCCTGCCTCTTCGGGCGTGGGAGCTGTCGCCAGAGCCGCGGCCCTACCGGAAAATGCTTCGCAGGCTGGCGTGGCGGCGAAACGTCGCAGGTGTCGCCGAGGCTGACGGCCGCCGGAAAGCCCGCAGCCCCACGGGCTGTGGGGCCACGCGAGCGGCTGCCAAAGAGCTTTCCAAGGAGGCACGGCTTTCCCTCCTGGCTCTTCGGGCGTGGGAGCTGTCGCCAGAGCCGCGGCCCTACCGGAAAATGCTTCGCAGGCTGGCCCGGCGGCGCCACGTGGGCGCCGGTGTCGCTGAGGTTGATGGCCGCTGGAAAGCCCGCAGCCCCACGGGCTGTTGGGCCTCGCGAGCGGCTGCCAATGAGCTTTCCAAGGAGGCACGGCTTTCCCTCCTGGCTCTTCGGGTGTGGGAGCTGTCGCCAGAGCCGTGGCCCTACCGGAAAATGCTTCGCAGGCTGGCGCAGCGGTGCCACGTGGTCGCCGGTGCCGCCGAGGTTGATGGCCGCCGGAAAGCCCGCAGCCCCACGGGCTGTGGGGCCACGCGAGCGGCTGCCAAAGAGCTTTCCAAGGAGGCACGGCTTTCCCTCCTGGCTCTTCGGGTGTGGGAGCTGTCGCCAGAGCCTCGGCCCTACCGGAAAATGCTTTGCAGGCTGGCGCGGCCGCGCCACGTGGGCCCCGGTGTCGCCGAGGCTGACGGCCGCCGGAAAGCCCGCAGCCCCACGGGCTGTGGGGCCACGCGAGCGGCTGCCAAAGAGCTTTCCAAGGAGGCACGGCTTTCCCTCCTGCCTCTTCGGGCGTGGGAGCTGTCGCCAGAGCCGCGGCCCTACCGGAAAATGCTTCGCAGGCTGGCGCGGCGGAGCCACGTGGGCGCCGGTGTCACCGAGGCTGATGGCCGCCGGAAAGCCCGCAGCCCCACGGGCTGTGGGGCCACGCGAGCGGCTGCCAAAGAGCTTTCCAAGGAGGCACGGCTTTCCCTCCTGGCTCTTCGGGCGTGGGAGCTGTCGCCAGAGCCGCGGCCCTAACGGAAAATGCTTCGCAGGCTGGCGCTGCGGCGCCACGTGGGCGCCGGTGTCGCCGAGGCTGACGGCCGCCGGAAAGCCCGCAGCCCCACGGGCTGTGGGGCCACGCGAGCGGCTGCCAAAGAGCTTTCCAAGGAGGCACGGCTTTCCCTCCTGGCTCTTCGGGCGTGGGAGCTGTTGCCAGAGCTGCGGCCCTACCGGAAACTGCTTCGCAGTCTGGCGCGGCGGCGCCACGTGGGCGCCGGTGCCGCCGAGGCTGACGGCCGCCGGAAACCCCGCAGCCCCCACGGGCTGTGGGGCCACGCGAGCGGCTGCCAAAGAGGTTTCCAACGAGGCACGGCTTTCCCTCCAGGCTCTTCGGGCGTGGGAGCTGTCGCCAGAGCCGCGGGCCTACCGGAAAATGCTTCGGAGGCTGGCGCGGCCGCGCCACGTGGGCCCCGGTGTCGCCAAGGCTGACGGCCGCCAGAAAGCCCGCAGCCCCACGGGATGCGGGGCCACGCGAGCGGCTGCCAAAGAGCTTTCCAACGAGGCACGGCTTTCCCTCCTGGCTCTTCGGGCGTGGGAGCTGTCGCCAGAGCCGCGGCCCTACCGGAAAATGCTTCGCAGGCTGGCGCGGCGGCGCCACGTGGGCGCCGGTGGCGGGGAGGCTGACTTCCGCCGGAAAGCCAGCAGCCCCACGGGCTGTGGGGCCACGCGAGCGGCTGCCAAAGAGCTTTCCAATGAGGCACGGCTTTCCCTCCTGGCTCTTCGGGCGTGGGAGCTGTCGCCAGAGCCGCGGCCCTACCGGAAAATGCTTCGCAGTCTGGCGCGGCGGCGCCACGTGGGCGCCGGTGTCGCCGAGGCTGAGGGGCGCCGGAAAGCCCGCAGCCCCACGGGCTGTGGGGCCACGCGAGCGTCTGCCAAAGAGCTTTCCAAGGAGGCACGGCTTTCCCTCCTGGCTCTTCGGGCGTGGGAGCTGTCGCCAGAGCCACGGCCCTACCGGAAAATTCTTCGCAGGCTGGCGTGGCGGCGAAACGTGGTCGCGGGTGTCGCCGAGGTTGATGTCCGCCGGAAAGCCCGCAGCCCCACGGGCTGTGGGGCCACGCGAGCGGCTGCCAAAGAGCTTTCCAATGAGGCACGGCTTTCCCTCCTGGCTCTTCGGGCGTGGGAGCTGTCGCCAGAACCGTGGCCCTAACGGAAAATGCTTCGCAGGCTGGCGCGGCGGCGGCACGTGGGCGCCGGTGTCGCCGAGGCTGACGGCCGCCGGAAACCCCGCGGCCCCACGGGCTGTGGGGCCACGCGAGCGGCTGCCAAAGAGCTTTCCAATGAGGCAGGGCTTTCCCTCCTGGCTCTTCGGGCGTGGGAGCTGTAGCCAGAACCGTGGCCCTAACGGAAAATGCTTCGCAGGCTGGCGTGGCGGCTACACGTGGTCGCAGGTGTCGCCGAGGCTGACGGCCGCCGGAAAGCCCGCAGCCCCACGGGCTGTGGGTCCACACGAGCGGCTGCCAAAGAGCTTTCCAAGGAGGCACGGCTTTCCCTCCAGGCTCTTCGGGCGTGGGAGCTGTCGCCAGAGCCGCGGGCCTACCGGAAAATGCTTCGCAGGCTGGCGCGGCGGCGCCACGTGGGCACCGGTGTCGCCGAGGCTGACGGCCGCCGGAAAGCCCGCAGCCCCACGGGCTGTGGGGCCTCGCGAGCGGCTGCCAATGAGCTTTCCAAGGAGGCACGGCTTTCCCTCCTGGCTCTTCGGGTGTGGGAGCTGTCGCCAGAGCCGTGGCCCTACCGGAAAATGCTTTGCAGGCTGGCGCGGCGGCGCCACGTGTGCGCCGGTGTCGCCGAGGCTGACGGCCGCCGGAAAGCCCGCAGCCCCACGGGCTGTGGGGCCACGCGAGCGGCTGCCAAAGAGCTTTCGAACGAGGCACGGCTTTTCCTCCTGGCTCTTCGGGCGTGGGAGCTGTCGCCAGAGCCGCGGCCCTACCGGAAAATTCTTCGCAGGCTGGCGCGGCCGCGCCACGTGGGCGCCGGTGTCGCCGAGGCTGATGGCCGCCGGAAAGCCCGCAGTCCCACGGGCTGTGGGGCCACGCGAGCGGCTGCCAAAGAGCTTTCCAAGGAGGCACGGCTTTCCCTCCTGGCTCTTCGGGCGTGGGAGCTGTCGCCAGAGCCGCGGCCCTACCGGAAAATGCTTCGCAGGCTGGCGCGGCGGCGCCACGTGGGCGCCGGTGTCGCCGAGGTTGATGGCCGATGGAAAGCCCGCAGCCCCACGGGCTGTGGGGCCTCGTGAGCGACTGCCAAAGAGCTTTCCAAGGAGGCACGGCTTTCCCTCCTGGCTCTTCGGGCGTGGGAGCTGTCGCCAGAGCCGCGGCCCTACCGGAAAATGCTTCGCAGGCTGGCGTGGCGGAGAAACGTGGTCGCCGGTGGCGGGGAGGCTGACGGCTGCCGGAAAGCCCGCAGTCCCACGGGCTGTGGGGCCACGCGAGCGGCTGCCAAAGAGCTTTCCAATGAGGCACGGCTTTCCCTCCTGGCTCTTCGGGCGTGGGAGCTGTCGCCAGAACCGTGGCCCTAACGGAAAATGCTTCGCAGGCTGGCATGGCGGCGCCACGTGGGCACCGGTGTCGCCGAGGTTGACGGCCGCCGGAAAGCCCGCAGCCCCACGGGCTGTGGGGCCACGCGAGCGGCTGCCAAAGAGCTTTCCAACGAGGCACGGCTTTCCCTCCTGGCTCTTCGGGCGTGGGAGCTGTCGCCAGAGCCGCGGCCCTACCGGAAAATGCTTCGCAGGCTGGCGCGGCGGCGCCACGTGGGCGCCGGTGTCGCCAAGGCTGACGGCCGCCGGAAAGCCCGCAGCCCCACGGGCTGTGGGGCCACGCGAGCGGCTGCCAAAGAGCTTTCCAAGGAGGCACGGCTTTCCCTCCTGGCTCTTCGGGCGTGGGAGCTGTCGCCAGAGCCGCGGGCCTACCGGAAAATGCTTTGCAGGCTGGCGCGGCCGAGCCACGTGGGCCCCGGTGTCGCCGAGGCTGACGGCCGCCGGAAAGCCCGCAGCCCCACGGGCTGTGGGGCCACGCGAGCGGCTGCCAAAGAGCTTTCCAACGAGGCACGGCTTTCCCTCCTGGCTCTTCGGGCGTGGGAGCTCTCACCAGAGCCACGGCCCTACCGGAAAATGCTTTGCAGGCTGGCGCGGCGGCGCCACTTGTGCGCCGGTGTCGCCGAGGCTGACGGCCGCCGGAAAGCCCGCAGCCCCACGGGCTGTGGGGCCACGCGAGCGGCTGCCAAAGAGCTTTCCAAGGAGGCACGGCTTTCCCTCCTGGCTCTTCGGGCGTGGGAGCTGTCGCCAGAGCCGCGGCCCTACCGGAAAATGCTTCGCAGTCTGGCGCGGCGGCGCCACGTGGGCGCCGGTGTCGCCGAGGCTGACGGCCGCCGGAAAGCCCGCAGCCCCACGGGCTGTGGGGCCACGCGAGCGGCTGCCAAAGAGCTTTCCAATGAGGCAGGGCTTTCCCTCCTGGCTCTTCGGGCGTGGGAGCTGTCGCCAGAGCCGCGGCCCTACCGGAAAATTCTTCGCAGGCTGGCGTGGCGGCGAAACATGGTCGCGGGTGTCGCCGAGGCTGATGGCCGCCGGAAAGCCCGCAGCCCCACGGGCTGTGGGGCCACGCGAGCGGCTGCCAAAGAGCTTTCCAATGAGGCAGGGCTTTCCCTCCTGGCTCTTCGGGCGTGGGAGCTGTCGCCAGAACCATGGCCCTAACGGAAAATGCTTCGCAGGCTGGCGTGGCGGCTACACGTGGTCGCAGGTGTCGCCGAGGCTGACGGCCGCCGGAAAGCCCGCAGCCCCACGGGCTGTGGGTCCACGCGAGAGGCTGCCAAAGAGCTTTCCAAGGAGGCACGGCTTTCCCTCCTGCCTCTTCGGGCGTGGGAGCTGTCGCCAGAGCCGCGGCCCTACCGGAAAATGCTTCGCAGGCTGGCGTGGCGGCGAAACGTCGCAGGTGTCGCCGAGGCTGACGGCCGCCGGAAAGCCCGCAGCCCCACGGGCTGTGGGGCCACGCGAGCGGCTGCCAAAGAGCTTTCCAAGGAGGCACGGCTTTCCCTCCTGGCTCTTCGGGCGTGGGAGCTGTCGCCAGAGCCGCGGCCCTACCGGAAAATGCTTCGCAGGCTGGCCCGGCGGCGCCACGTGGGCGCCGGTGTCGCTGAGGTTGATGGCCGCTGGAAAGCCCGCAGCCCCACGGGCTGTTGGGCCTCGCGAGCGGCTGCCAATGAGCTTTCCAAGGAGGCACGGCTTTCCCTCCTGGCTCTTCGGGTGTGGGAGCTGTCGCCAGAGCCGTGGCCCTACCGGAAAATGCTTCGCAGGCTGGCGCAGCGGTGCCACGTGGTCGCCGGTGCCGCCGAGGTTGATGGCCGCCGGAAAGCCCGCAGCCCCACGGGCTGTGGGGCCACGCGAGCGGCTGCCAAAGAGCTTTCCAAGGAGGCACGGCTTTCCCTCCTGGCTCTTCGGGTGTGGGAGCTGTCGCCAGAGCCTCGGCCCTACCGGAAAATGCTTTGCAGGCTGGCGCGGCCGCGCCACGTGGGCCCCGGTGTCGCCGAGGCTGACGGCCGCCGGAAAGCCCGCAGCCCCACGGGCTGTGGGGCCACGCGAGCGGCTGCCAAAGAGCTTTCCAAGGAGGCACGGCTTTCCCTCCTGCCTCTTCGGGCGTGGGAGCTGTCGCCAGAGCCGCGGCCCTACCGGAAAATGCTTCGCAGGCTGGCGCGGCGGAGCCACGTGGGCGCCGGTGTCACCGAGGCTGATGGCCGCCGGAAAGCCCGCAGCCCCACGGGCTGTGGGGCCACGCGAGCGGCTGCCAAAGAGCTTTCCAAGGAGGCACGGCTTTCCCTCCTGGCTCTTCGGGCGTGGGAGCTGTCGCCAGAGCCGCGGCCCTAACGGAAAATGCTTCGCAGGCTGGCGCGGCGGCGCCACGTGGGCGCCGGTGTCGCCGAGGCTGACGGCGGCCGGAAAGCCTGCAGCCCCACGGGCTGTGGGGCCACGCGAGCGGCTGCCAAAGAGCTTTCCAACGAGGCACGGCTTTCCCTCCTGGCTCTTCAGGCGTGGGAGCTGTCGCCAGAGCCGTGGCACTACCGGAAAATGCTTCGCAGTCTGGCGCGGCGGCGCCACGTGGGCGCCGGTGGCGGGGAGGCTGACTTCCGCCGGAAAGCCCGCAGCCCCACGGGCTGTGGGGCCACGCGAGCGGCTGCCAAAGAGCTTTCCAAGGAGGCACGGCTTTCCTTCCTGGCTCTTCGGGCGTGGGAGCTGTCGCCAGAGCCGCGGGCCTACCGGAAAATGCTTCGCAGGCTGGCGCGGCGGGGCCACGTGGGCCCCGGTGTCGCCGAGGTTGATGGCCGCCGGAAAGCCCGCAGCCCCACGGGCTGTGGGGCCTCGCGAGCGGCTGCCAAAGAGCTTTCCAAGGAGGCACGGCTTTCCCTCCTGGCTCTTCGGGCGTGGGAGCTGTCGCCAGAGCCGCGGCCCTACCGGAAAATGCTTCGCAGGCTGGCGCTGCGGCGCCACGTGGGCGCCGGTGTCGCCGAGGCTGACGGCCGCCGGAAAGCCCGCAGCCCCACGGGCTGTGGGGCCACGCGAGCGGCTGCCAAAGAGCTTTCCAATGAGGCAGGGCTTTCCCTCCTGGCTCTTCGGGCGTGGGAGCTGTCGCCAGAGCCGCGGCCCTACCGGAAAATGCTTCGCAGGCTGGCGTGGCCGCGCCACGTGGGCGCCGGTGTCGCCGAATCTGACGGCCGCCGGAAAGCCCGCAGCCCCACGGGCTGTTGGGCCTCGCGAGCGGCTGCCAAAGAGCTTTCCAAGGAGGCACGGCTTTCCTTCCTGGCTCTTCGGGCGTGGGAGCTGTCGCCAGAGCCGCGGCCCTACCGGAAAATGCTTCGCAGGCTGTCGCGGCGGCGCCACGTGGGCGCCGGTGTCGCCGAGGCTGACGGCCGCCGGAAAGCCCGCAGCCCCACGGGCTGTGGGGCCACGCGGGCGGCTGCCAAAGAGCTTTCCAAGGAGGCACGGCTTTCCTTCCTGGCTCTTCGGGCGTGGGAGCTGTCGCCAGAGCCGCGGCCCTACCGGAAAATGCTTCGCAGGCTGTCGCGGCGGTGCCACGTGGGCGCCGGTGTCGCCGAGGCTGACGGCCGCCGGAAAGCCCGCAGCCCCACGGGCTGTGGGGCCACGCGAGCGGCTGCCAAAGAGCTTTCCAAGGAGGCACGGCTTTCCCTCCTGGCTCTTCGGGCGTGGGAGCTGTCGCCAGAGCCGCGGCCCTACCGGAAACTGCTTCGCAGTCTGGCGCGGCGGCGCCACGTGGGCGCCGGTGCCGCCGAGGCTGACGGCCGCCGGAAAGCCCGCAGCCCCACGGGCTGTGGGGCCACGCGAGCGGCTGTCAAAGAGCTTTCCAACGAGGCACGGCTTTCCCTCCTGGCTCTTCGGGCGTGGGAGCTGTCGCCAGAGCCGCGGGCCTACCGGAAAATGCTTCGGAGGCTGGCGCGGCCGCGCCACGTGGGCCCCGGTGTCGCAAAGGCTGACGGCCGCCGGAAAGCCCGCAGCCCCACGGGCTGTGGGGCCACGCGAGCGGCTGCCAAAGAGCTTTCCAATGAGGCACGGCTTTCCCTCCTGGCTCTTCGGGCGTGGGAGCTGTCACCAGAGCCGCGGCCCTACCGGAAAATGCTTCGCTGTCTGGCGCGGTGGCGCCACGTGGGCGTCGGTGTCGCCGAGGCTGACGGCCGCCGGAAAGCCCGCAGCCCCACGGGCTGTGGGGCCACGCGAGCGGCTGCCAAAGAGCTTTCCAAGGAGGCACGGCTTTCCCTCCTGGCTCTTCGGGCGTGGGAGCTGTCGCCAGAGCCGCGGCCCTACCGGAAAATGCTTCGCAGGCTGGCGTGGCGGCGCCACGTGGGCACCGGTGTCGCCGAATCTGACGGCCGCCGGAAAGCCCGCAGCCCCACGGGCTGTGGGGCCACGCGAGCGTCTGCCAAAGAGCTTTCCAAGGAGGCACGGCTTTCCCTCCTGGCTCTTCGGGCATGGGAGCTGTCGCCAGAGCCACGGCCCTACCGGAAAATGCTTCGCAGTCTGGCGTGGCGGCGCCACGTGGGCGCCGGTGTCGCCGAGGCTGACGGCAGCAGGAAAGCCCGCAGCCCCACGGGCTGTGGGGCCACGCGAGTGGCTGCCAAAGAGCTTTCCAACGAGGCACGGCTTTCCCTCCTGGCTCTTCGGGCGTGGGAGCTGTCGCCAGAGCCGCGGCCCTACCGGAAAATGCTTCGCAGGCTGGCGCGGCGGCGCCACGTGGGCGCCGGTGTCGCCGAGGTTGATGGCCGCTGGAAAGCCCGCAGCCCCACGGGCTGTGGGGCCTCGCGAGCGTCTGCCAATGAGCTTTCCAAGGAGGCACGGCTTTCCCTCCTGGCTCTTCGGGTGTGGGAGCTGTCGCCAGAGCCGCGGCCCTACCGGAAAATGCTTCGCAGGCTGGCGCGGCGGCGCCACGTGGGTGCAGGTGTCGCTGAGGCTGACGGCCGCCGGAAAGCCCGCAGCCCCACGGGCTGTGGGGCCACGCGAGCGGCTGCCAAAGAGCTTTCCAAGGAGGCACGGCTTTCCCTCCTGCCTCTTCGGGCGTGGGAGCTGTCGCCAGAGCCGCGGGCCTACCGGAAAATGCTTCGCAGGCTGGCGCGGCCGCGCCACGTGGGCCCCGGTGTCGCCGAGGCTGACGGCCGCCAGAAAGCCCGCAGCCCCACGGGCTGAGGGGCCACGCGAGCGGCTGCTAAAGAGGTTTCCAACGAGGCACGGCTTTCCCTCCTGGCTCTTCGGGCGTGGGAGCTGTCACCAGAGCCGCGGCCCTACCGGAAAATGCTTTGCAGGCTGGCGCGGCGGCGCCACGTGGGCGCCGGTGTCGCCGAGGCTGACGGCCGCCGGAAAGCCCGCAGCCCCACGGGCTGTGGGGCCACGCGAGCGGCTGCCAAAGAGCTTTCCAAGGAGGCACGGCTTTCCCTCCTGGCTCTTCGGGCGTGGGAGCTGTCGCCAGAGCCGCGGGCCTACCGGAAACTGCTTCGCAGGCTGGCGCGGCGGCGCCACGTGGGCGCCGGTGTCGCCGAGGCTGACGGCCGCCGGAAAGCCCGCAGCCCCACGGGCTGTGGGGCCACGCGAGCGGCTGCCAAAGAGCTTTCCAAGGAGGCACGGCTTTCCCTCCTGGCTCTTCGGGCGTGGGAGCTGTCACCAGAGCCGCGGCCCTACCGGAAAATGCTTCGCTGTCTGGCGCGGTGGCGACACGTGGGCGTCGGTGTCGCCGAGGCTGACGGCCGCCGGAAAGCCCGCAGCCCCACGGGCTGTGGGGCCACGCGAGCGGCTGCCAAAGAGCTTTCCAACGAGGCACGGCTTTCCCTCCTGGCTCTTCGGGCGTGGGAGCTGTCGCCAGAGCCGCGGCCCTACCGGAAAATGCTTCGCAGGCTGGCGTGGCGGCGCCACGTGGGCACCGGTGTGTCCGAATCTGACGGCCGCCGGAAAGCCCGCAGCCCCACGGGCTGTGGGGCCACGCGAGCGGCTGCCAAAGAGCTTTCCAAGGAGGCACGGCTTTCCCTCCTGGCTCTTCGGGCGTGGGAGCTGTCGCCAGAGCCGCGGCCCTAGCGGAAAATGCTTCGCAGGCTGGCGCGGCGGCGCCACGTGGGCGCCAGTGTCGCCGAGGTTGATGGCCGCTGTAAAGCCCGCAGCCCCACGGGCTGTGGGGCCTCGCGAGCGGCTGCCAATGAGCTTTCCAAGGAGGCACGGCTTTCCCTCCTGGCTCTTCGGGTGTGGGAGCTGTCGCCAGAGCCGCGGCCCTACCGGAAAATGCTTCGCAGGCTGGCGCGGCGGCGCCACGTGTGTGCAGGTGTCGCCGAGGCTGACGGCCGCCGGAAAGCCCGCAGCCCCACGGGCTGTGGGGCCACGCGAGCGGCTGCCAAAGAGCTTTCCAAGGAGGCACGGCTTTCCTTCCTGCCTCTTCGGGCGTGGGAGCTGTCGCCAGAGCCGCGGGCCTACCGGAAAATGCTTTGCAGGCTGGCGCGGCCGCGCCACGTGGGCCCCGTTGTCGCCAAGGCTGACGGCAGCCAGAAAGCCCGCAGCCCCACGGGCTGTGGGGCCACGCGAGCGGCTGCCAAAGAGCTTTCCAAGGAGGCACGGCTTTCCATCCTGGCTCTTCGGGCGTGGGAGCTGTCGCCAGAGCCGCGGCCCTACCGGAAAATGCTTCGCAGTCTGGCGCGGCGGCGCCACGTGGGCGCCGGTGTCGCCGAGGCTGACGGCCGGCGGAAAGCCCGCAGCCCCACGGGCTGTGGGGCCACGCGAGCGGCTGCCAAAGAGCTTTCCAAGGAGGCACGGCTTTCCCTCCTGGCTCTTCGGGCGTGGGAGCTGTCGCCAGAGCCGCGGCCCTACCGGAAAATGCTTCGCTGTCTGGCGCGGTGGCGCCACGTGGGCGTCGGTGTCGCCGAGGCTGACGGCCGCCGGAAAGCCCGCAGCCCCACGGGCTGTGGGGCCACGCGAGCGGCTGCCAAAGAGCTTTCCAAGGAGGCACGGCTTTCCCTCCTGGCTCTTCGGGCGTGGGAGCTGTCGCCAGAGCCGCGGCCCTACCGGAAAATTCTTCGCAGGCTGGCGTGGCGGCGCCACGTGGGCACCGGTGTCGCCGAATCTGACGGCCGCCGGAAAGCCCGCAGCCCCACGGGCTGTGGGGCCACGCGAGCGTCTGCAAAAGAGCTTTCCAACGAGGCACGGCTTTCCCTCCTGGCTCTTCGGGCATGGGAGCTGTCGCCAGAGCCACGGCCCTACCGGAAAATGCTTCGCAGTCTGGCGTGGCGGCGCCACGTGGGCGCCGGTGTCGCCGAGGCTGACGGCAGCCGGAAAGCCCGCAGCCCCACGGGCTGTGGGGCCACGCGAGTGGCTGCCAAAGAGCTTTCCAAGGAGGCACGGCTTTCCCTCCTGGCTCTTCGGGCGTGGGAGCTGTCGCCAGAGCCGCGGCCCTACCGGAAAATGCTTCGCAGGCTGGCGCGGCGGCGCCACGTGGGCACCGGTGTCGCCGAGGTTGATGGCCGCTGGAAAGCCCGCAGCCCCACGGGCTGTGGGGCCTCGCGAGCGTCTGCCAATGAGCTTTCCAAGGAGGCACGGCTTTCCCTCCTGGCTCTTCGGGTGTGGGAGCTGTCGCCAGAGCCGCGGCCCTACCGGAAAATGCTTCGCAGGCTGGCGCGGCGGCACCACGTGGGTGCAGGTGTCGCCGAGGCTGACGGCCGCCGGTAAGCCCGCAGCCCCACGGGCTGTGGGGCCACGCGAGCGGCTGCCAAAGAGCTTTCCAAGGAGGCACGGCTTTCCCTCCTGGCTCTTCGGGCGTGGGAGCTGTCGCCAGAGCCGCGGCCCTACCGGAAACTGCTTCGCAGTCTGGCGCGGCGGCGCCACGTGGGCGCCGGTGTCGCCGAGGCTGACGGCCGCCGGAAAGCCCGCAGCCCCACGGGCTGTGGGGCCACGCGAGCGGCTGCCAAAGAGCTTTCCAAGGAGGCACGGCTTTCCCTCCTGGCTCTTCGGGCGTGGGAGCTGTCGCCAGAGCCGCGGCCCTACCGGAAAATGCTTCGCAGGCTGGCGCGGCGGCGCCACGTGGGCGCCAGTGTCGCCGAGGTTGATGGCCGCTGTAAAGCCCGCAGCCCCACGGGCTGTGGGGCCTCGCGAGCGGCTGCCAATGAGCTTTCCAAGGAGGCACGGCTTTCCCTCCTGGCTCTTCGGGTGTGGGAGCTGTCGCCAGAGCCGCGGCCCTACCGGAAAATGCTTCGCAGGCTGGCGCGGCGGCGCCACGTGTGTGCAGGTGTCGCCGAGGCTGACGGCCGCCGGAAAGCCCGCAGCCCCACGGGCTGTGGGGCCACGCGAGCGGCTGCCAAAGAGCTTTCCAAGGAGGCACGGCTTTCCCTCCTGCCTCTTCGGGCGTGGGAGCTGTCGCCAGAGCCGCGGCCCTACCGGAAAATGCTTCGCAGGCTGGCGTGGCGGCGCCACGTGGGCACCGGTGTCGCCGAATCTGACGGCCGCCGGAAAGCCCGCAGCCCCACGGGCTGTGGGGCCACGCGAGCGTCTGCCAAAGAGCTTTCCAAGGAGGCACGGCTTTCCCTCCTGGCTCTTCGGGCATGGGAGCTGTCGCCAGAGCCACGGCCCTACCGGAAAATGCTTCGCAGTCTGGCGTGGCGGCGCCACGTGGGCGCCGGTGTCGCCGAGGCTGACGGCAGCAGGAAAGCCCGCAGCCCCACGGGCTGTGGGGCCACGCGAGTGGCTGCCAAAGAGCTTTCCAACGAGGCACGGCTTTCCCTCCTGGCTCTTCGGGCGTGGGAGCTGTCGCCAGAGCCGCGGCCCTACCGGAAAATGCTTCGCAGGCTGGCGCGGCGGCGCCACGTGGGCGCCGGTGTCGCCGAGGTTGATGGCCGCTGGAAAGCCCGCAGCCCCACGGGCTGTGGGGCCTCGCGAGCGTCTGCCAATGAGCTTTCCAAGGAGGCACGGCTTTCCCTCCTGGCTCTTCGGGTGTGGGAGCTGTCGCCAGAGCCGCGGCCCTACCGGAAAATGCTTCGCAGGCTGGCGCGGCGGCGCCACGTGGGTGCAGGTGTCGCCGAGGCTGACGGCCGCCGCAAAGCCCGCAGCCCCACGGGCTGTGGGGCCACGCGAGCGGCTGCCAAAGAGCTTTCCAAGGAGGCACGGCTTTCCCTCCTGGCTCTTCGGGCGTGGGAGCTGTCGCCAGAGCCGCGGGCCTACCGGAAAATGCTTCGCAGGCTGGCGCGGCCGCGCCACGTGGGCCCCGGTGTCGCCGAGGCTGACGGCCGCCAGAAAGCCCGCAGCCCCACGGGCTGAGGGGCCACGCGAGCGGCTGCTAAAGAGGTTTCCAACGAGGCACGGCTTTCCCTCCTGGCTCTTCGGGCGTGGGAGCTGTCACCAGAGCCGCGGCCCTACCGGAAAATGCTTTGCAGGCTGGCGCGGCGGCGCCACGTGTGCGCCGGTGTCGCCGAGGCTGACGGCCGCCGGAAAGCCCGCAGCCCCACGGGCTGTGGGGCCACGCGAGCGGCTGCCAAAGAGCTTTCCAAGGAGGCACGGCTTTCCCTCCTGGCTCTTCGGGCGTGGGAGCTGTCGCCAGAGCCGCGGGCCTACCGGAAACTGCTTCGCAGGCTGGCGCGGCGGCGCCACGTGGGCGCCGGTGTCGCCGAGGCTGACGGCCGCCGGAAAGCCCGCAGCCCCACGGGCTGTGGGGCCACGCGAGCGGCTGCCAAAGAGCTTTCCAAGGAGGCACGGCTTTCCCTCCTGGCTCTTCGGGCGTGGGAGCTGTCACCAGAGCCGCGGCCCTACCGGAAAATGCTTCGCTGTCTGGCGCGGTGGCGACACGTGGGCGTCGGTGTCGCCGAGGCTGACGGCCGCCGGAAAGCCCGCAGCCCCACGGGCTGTGGGGCCACGCGAGCGGCTGCCAAAGAGCTTTCCAACGAGGCACGGCTTTCCCTCCTGGCTCTTCGGGCGTGGGAGCTGTCGCCAGAGCCGCGGCCCTACCGGAAAATGCTTCGCAGGCTGGCGTGGCGGCGCCACGTGGGCACCGGTGTCGCCGAATCTGACGGCCGCCGGAAAGCCCGCAGCCCCACGGGCTGTGGGGCCACGCGAGCGTCTGCCAAAGAGCTTTCCAAGGAGGCACGGCTTTCCCTCCTGGCTCTTCGGGCATGGGAGCTGTCGCCAGAGCCACGGCCCTACCGGAAAATGCTTCGCAGTCTGGCGTGGCGGCGCCACGTGGGCGCCGGTGTCGCCGAGGCTGACGGCAGCCGGAAAGCCCGCAGCCCCACGGGCTGTGGGGCCACGCGAGTGGCTGCCAAAGAGCTTTCCAACGAGGCACGGCTTTCCCTCCTGGCTCTTCGGGCGTGGGAGCTGTCGCCAGAGCCGCAGCCCTACCGGAAAATGCTTCGCAGGCTGGCGCGGCGGCGCCACGTGGGCGCCGGTGTCGCCGAGGTTGATGGCCGCTGGAAAGCCCGCAGCCCCACGGGCTGTGGGGCCTCGCGAGCGTCTGCCAATGAGCTTTCCAAGGAGGCACGGCTTTCCCTCCTGGCTCTTCGGGTGTGGGAGCTGTCGCCAGAGCCGCGGCCCTACCGGAAAATGCTTCGCAGGCTGGCGCGGCGGCGCCACGTGGGTGCAGGTGTCGCCGAGGCTGACGGCCGCCGGTAAGCCCGCAGCCCCACGGGCTGTGGGGCCACGCGAGCGGCTGCCAAAGAGCTTTCCAAGGAGGCACGGCTTTCCCTCCTGGCTCTTCGGGCGTGGGAGCTGTCGCCAGAGCCGCGGCCCTACCGGAAACTGCTTCGCAGTCTGGCGCGGCGGCGCCACGTGGGCGCCGGTGTCGCCGAGGCTGACGGCCGCCGGAAAGCCCGCAGCCCCACGGGCTGTGGGGCCACGCGAGCGGCTGCCAAAGAGCTTTCCAAGGAGGCACGGCTTTCCCTCCTGGCTCTTCGGGCGTGGGAGCTGTCGCCAGAGCCGCGGCCCTAGCGGAAAATGCTTCGCAGGCTGGCGCGGCGGCGCCACGTGGGCGCCAGTGTCGCCGAGGTTGATGGCCGCTGTAAAGCCCGCAGCCCCACGGGCTGTGGGGCCTCGCGAGCGGCTGCCAATGAGCTTTCCAAGGAGGCACGGCTTTCCCTCCTGGCTCTTCGGGTGTGGGAGCTGTCGCCAGAGCCGCGGCCCTACCGGAAAATGCTTCGCAGGCTGGCGCGGCGGCGCCACGTGTGTGCAGGTGTCGCCGAGGCTGACGGCCGCCGGAAAGCCCGCAGCCCCACGGGCTGTGGGGCCACGCGAGCGGCTGCCAAAGAGCTTTCCAAGGAGGCACGGCTTTCCTTCCTGCCTCTTCGGGCGTGGGAGCTGTCGCCAGAGCAGCGGGCCTACCGGAAAATGCTTTGCAGGCTGGCGCGGCCGCGCCACGTGGGCCCCGTTGTCGCCAAGGCTGACGGCAGCCAGAAAGCCCGCAGCCCCACGGGCTGTGGGGCCACGCGAGCGGCTGCCAAAGAGCTTTCCAAGGAGGCACGGCTTTCCATCCTGGCTCTTCGGGCGTGGGACCTGTCGCCAGAGCCGCGGCCCTACCGGAAAATGCTTCGCAGTCTGGCGCGGCGGCGCCACGTGGGCGCCGGTGTTGCCGAGGCTGACGGCCGGCGGAAAGCCCGCAGCCCCACGGGCTGTGGGGCCACGCGAGCGGCTGCCAAAGAGCTTTCCAAGGAGGCACGGCTTTCCCTCCTGGCTCTTCGGGCGTGGGAGCTGTCACCAGAGCCGCGGCCCTACCGGAAAATGCTTCGCTGTCTGGCGCGGTGGCGCCACGTGGGCGTCGGTGTCGCCGAGGCTGACGGCCGCCGGAAAGCCCGCAGCCCCACGGGCTGTGGGGCCACGCGAGCGGCTGCCAAAGAGCTTTCCAAGGAGGCACGGCTTTCCCTCCTGGCTCTTCGGGCGTGGGAGCTGTCGCCAGAGCCGCGGCCCTACCGGAAAATTCTTCGCAGGCTGGCGTGGCGGCGCCACGTGGGCACCGGTGTCGCCGAATCTGACGGCCGCCGGAAAGCCCGCAGCCCCACGGGCTGTGGGGCCACGCGAGCGTCTGCCAAAGAGCTTTCCAAGGAGGCACGGCTTTCCCTCCTGGCTCTTCGGGCATGGGAGCTGTCGCCAGAGCCACGGCCCTACCGGAAAATGCTTCGCAGTCTGGCGTGGCGGCGCCACGTGGGCGCCGGTGTCGCCGAGGCTGACGGCAGCCGGAAAGCCCGCAGCCCCACGGGCTGTGGGGCCACGCGAGTGGCTGCCAAAGAGCTTTCCAAGGAGGCACGGCTTTCCCTCCTGGCTCTTCGGGCGTGGGAGCTGTCGCCAGAGCCGCGGCCCTACCGGAAAATGCTTCGCAGGCTGGCGCGGCGGCGCCACGTGGGCGCCGGTGTCGCCGAGGTTGATGGCCGCTGGAAAGCCCGCAGCCCCACGGGCTGTGGGGCCTCGCGAGCGTCTGCCAATGAGCTTTCCAAGGAGGCACGGCTTTCCCTCCTGGCTCTTCGGGTGTGGGAGCTGTCGCCAGAGCCGCGGTCCTACCGGAAAATGCTTCGCAGGCTGGCGCGGCGGCGCCACGTGGGTGCAGGTGTCGCCGAGGCTGACGGCCGCCGGTAAGCCCGCAGCCCCACGGGCTGTGGGGCCACGCGAGCGGCTGCCAAAGAGCTTTCCAAGGAGGCACGGCTTTCCCTCCTGGCTCTTCGGGCGTGGGAGCTGTCGCCAGAGCCGCGGCCCTACCGGAAACTGCTTCGCAGTCTGGCGCGGCGGCGCCACGTGGGCGCCGGTGTCGCCGAGGCTGACGGCCGCCGGAAAGCCCGCAGCCCCACGGGCTGTGGGGCCACGCGAGCGGCTGCCAAAGAGCTTTCCAAGGAGGCACGGCTTTCCCTCCTGGCTCTTCGGGCGTGGGAGCTGTCGCCAGAGCCGCGGCCCTACCGGAAAATGCTTCGCAGGCTGGCGCGGCGGCGCCACGTGGGCGCCAGTGTCGCCGAGGTTGATGGCCGCTGTAAAGCCCGCAGCCCCACGGGCTGTGGGGCCTCGCGAGCGGCTGCCAATGAGCTTTCCAAGGAGGCACGGCTTTCCCTCCTGGCTCTTCGGGTGTGGGAGCTGTCGCCAGAGCCGCGGCCCTACCGGAAAATGCTTCGCAGGCTGGCGCGGCGGCGCCACGTGTGTGCAGGTGTCGCCGAGGCTGACGGCCGCCGGAAAGCCCGCAGCCCCACGGGCTGTGGGGCCACGCGAGCGGCTGCCAAAGAGCTTTCCAAGGAGGCACGGCTTTCCCTCCTGCCTCTTCGGGCGTGGGAGCTGTCGCCAGAGCCGCGGGCCTACCGGAAAATGCTTTGCAGGCTGGCGCGGCCGCGCCACGTGGGCCCCGGTGTCGCCGAGGCTGACGGCCGCCAGAAAGCCCGCAGACCCACGGGCTGTGGGGCCACGCGAGCGGCTGCCAAAGAGCTTTCGAACGAGGCACAGCTTTCCCTCCTGGCTCTTCGGGCGTGGGAGCTGTCGCCAGAGCCGCGGGCCTACCGGAAAATGCTTCGCAGGCTGGCGCGGCCGCGCCACGTGGGCCCCGTTGTCGCCAAGGCTGACGGCAGCCAGAAAGCCCGCAGCCCCACGGGCTGAGGGGCCACGCGAGCGGCTGCTAAAGAGGTTTCCAACGAGGCACGGCTTTCCCTCCTGGCTCTTCGGGCGTGGGAGCTGTCACCAGAGCCGCGGCCCTACCGGAAAATGCTTTGCAGGCTGGCGCGGCGGCGCCACGTGGGCGCCGGTGTCGCCGAGGCTGATGGCCGGCGGAAAGCCCGCAGCCCCACGGGCTGTGGGGCCACGCGAGCGGCTGCCAAAGAGCTTTCCAACGAGGCACGGCTTTCCCTCCTGGCTCTTCGGGCGTGGGAGCTGTCGCCAGAGCCGCGGCCCTACCGGAAACTGCTTCGCAGTCTGGCGCGGCGGCGCCACGTGGGCGCCGGTGTCGCCGAGGCTGACGGCCGCCGGAAAGCCCGCAGCCCCACGGGCTGTGGGGCCACGCGAGCCGCTGCCAAAGAGCTTTCCAAGGAGGCACGGCTTTCCCTCCTGCCTCTTCGGGCGTGGGAGCTGTCGCCAGAGCCGCGGCCCTACCGGAAAATGCTTCGCAGGCTGGCGTGGCGGCGAAACGTGGTCGCAGGTGTCGCCGAGGCTGACGGCCGCCGGAAAGCCCGCAGCCCCACGGGCTGTGGGGCCACGCGAGCGGCTGCTAAAGAGGTTTCCAACGAGGCACGGCTTTCCCTCCTGGCTCTTCGGGCGTGGGAGCTGTCGCCAGAGCCGCGGCCCTACCGGAAAATGCTTCGCAGGCTGGCGCGGCGGCGCCACGTGGGCGCCGGTGTCGCCGAGGCTGACGGCTGCCGGAAAGCCCGCAGCCCCACGGGCTGTGGGTCCACGCGAGCGGCTGCCAAAGAGCTTTCCAAGGAGGCACGGCTTTCCCTCCTGGCTCTTCGGGCGTGGGAGCTGTCACCAGAACCGTGGCCCTACCGGAAAATGCTTCGAAGGCTGGCGTGGCCGCGCCACGTGGGCGCCGGTGTCGCCGAATCTGACGGCCGCCGGAAAGCCCGCAGCCCCACGGGCTGTGGGGCCACGCGAGCGGCTGCCAAAGAGCTTTCCAAGGAGGCACGGCTTTCCCTCCTGCCTCTTCGGGCGTGGGAGCTGTCGCCAGAGCCGCGGCCCTACCGGAAAATGCTTCGCAGGCTGGCGCGGCGGCGCCACGTGGGCGCCGGTGTCGCCGAGGCTGACGGCCGCCGGAAAGCCCACAGCCCCACGGGCTGTGGGGCCACGCGAGCGGCTGCCAAAGAGCTTTCCAACGAGGCACGGCTTTCCCTCCTGGCTCTTCGGGCGTGGGAGCTGTCGCCAGAGCCGCGGCCCTACCGGAAAATGCTTCGCAGTCTGGCACGGCGGCGCCACGTGGGCGCCGGTGTCGCCGAATCTGACGGCCGCCGGAAAGCCCGCGGCCCCACGGGCCGTGGGGCCACGCGAGCGGCTGCCAAAGAGCTTTCCAAGGAGGCACGGCTTTCCCTCCTGGCTCTTCGGGCGTGGGAGCTGTCGCCAGAGCCGCGGCCCTACCGGAAAATGCTTCGCAGTCTGGCGCGGCGGCACCACGTGGGCGCCGGTGTCGCCGAGGCTGAGGGCCGCCGGAAAGCCCGCAGCCCCACGGGCTGTGGGGCCACGCGAGCGGCTGCCAAAGAGCTTTCCAAGGAGGCACGGCTTTCCCTCCTGGCTCTTCGGGCGTGGGAGCTGTCGCCAGAGCCGCGGCCCTACCGGAAAATGCTTCGCAGGCTGGCGCGGCGGCGCCACGTGGGTGCAGGTGTCGCCGAGGCTGACGGCCGCCGGAAAGCCCGCAGCCCCACGGGCTGTGGGGCCACGCGAGCGGCTGCCAAAGAGCTTTCCAAGGAGGCACGGCTTTCCCTCCTGCCTCTTCGGGCGTGGGAGCTGTCGCCAGAGCCGCGGGCCTACCGGAAAATGCTTCGCAGGCTGGCGCGGCCGCGCCACGTGGGCCCCGGTGTCGCCGAGGCTGACGGCCGCCAGAAAGCCCGCAGCCCCACGGGCTGTGGGGCCACGCGAGCGGCTGCCAAAGAGCTTTCGAACGAGGCACAGCTTTCCCTCCTGGCTCTTCGGGCGTGGGAGCTGTCGCCAGAGCCGCGGGCCTACCGGAAAATGCTTTGCAGGCTGGCGCGGCCGCGCCACGTGGGCCCCGTTGTCGCCAAGGCTGACGGCAGCCAGAAAGCCCGCAGCCCCACGGGCTGTGGGGCCACGCGAGCGGCTGCCAAAGAGCTTTCCAAGGAGGCACGGCTTTCCCTCCTGGCTCTTCGGGCGTGGGAGCTGTCGCCAGAGCCGCGGCCCTACCGGAAAATGCTTCGCAGTCTGGCGCGGCGGCGCCACGTGGGCGCCGGTGTCGCCGAGGCTGACGGCCGGCGGAAAGCCCGCAGCCCCACGGGCTGTGGGGCCACGCGAGCGGCTGCCAAAGAGCTTTCCAAGGAGGCACGGCTTTCCCTCCTGGCTCTTCGGGCATGGGAGCTGTCGCCAGAGCCACGGCCCTACCGGAAAATGCTTCGCAGTCTGGCGTGGCGGCGCCACGTGGGCGCCGGTGTCGCCGAGGCTGACGGCAGCCGGAAAGCCCGCAGCCCCACGGGCTGTGGGGCCACGCGAGTGGCTGCCAAAGAGCTTTCCAAGGAGGCACGGCTTTCCCTCCTGGCTCTTCGGGCGTGGGAGCTGTCGCCAGAGCCGCGGCCCTACCGGAAAATGCTTCGCAGGCTGGCGCGGCGGCGCCACGTGGGCGCCGGTGTCGCCGAGGTTGATGGCCGCTGGAAAGCCCGCAGCCCCACGGGCTGTGGGGCCTCGCGAGCGTCTGCCAATGAGCTTTCCAAGGAGGCACGGCTTTCCCTCCTGGCTCTTCGGGTGTGGGACCTGTCGCCAGAGCCGCGGCCCTACCGGAAAATGCTTCGCAGGCTGGCGCGGCGGCGCCACGTGGGTGCAGGTGTCGCCGAGGCTGACGGCCGCCGGTAAGCCCGCAGCCCCACGGGCTGTGGGGCCACGCGAGCGGCTGCCAAAGAGCTTTCCAAGGAGGCACGGCTTTCCCTCCTGGCTCTTCGGGCGTGGGAGCTGTCGCCAGAGCCGCGGCCCTACCGGAAACTGCTTCGCAGTCTGGCGCGGCGGCGCCACGTGGGCGCCGGTGTCGCCGAGGCTGACGGCCGCCGGAAAGCCCGCAGCCCCACGGGCTGTGGGGCCACGCGAGCGGCTGCCAAAGAGCTTTCCAAGGAGGCACGGCTTTCCCTCCTGGCTCTTCGGGCGTGGGAGCTGTCGCCAGAGCCGCGGCCCTACCGGAAAATGCTTCGCAGGCTGGCGCGGCGGCGCCACGTGGGCGCCAGTGTCGCCGAGGTTGATGGCCGCTGTAAAGCCCGCAGCCCCACGGGCTGTGGGGCCTCGCGAGCGGCTGCCAATGAGCTTTCCAAGGAGGCACGGCTTTCCCTCCTGGCTCTTCGGGTGTGGGAGCTGTCGCCAGAGCCGCGGCCCTACCGGAAAATGCTTCGCAGGCTGGCGCGGCGGCGCCACGTGTGTGCAGGTGTCGCCGAGGCTGATGGCCGCCGGAAAGCCCGCAGCCCCACGGGCTGTGGGGCCACGCGAGCGGCTGCCAAAGAGCTTTCCAAGGAGGCACGGCTTTCCCTCCTGCCTCTTCGGGCGTGGGAGCTGTCGCCAGAGCCGCGGGCCTACCGGAAAATGCTTTGCAGGCTGGCGCGGCCGCGCCACGTGGGCCCCGGTGTCGCCGAGGCTGACGGCCGCCAGAAAGCCCGCAGACCCACGGGCTGTGGGGCCACGCGAGCGGCTGCCAAAGAGCTTTCGAACGAGGCACAGCTTTCCCTCCTGGCTCTTCGGGCGTGGGAGCTGTCGCCAGAGCCGCGGGCCTACCGGAAAATGCTTCGCAGGCTGGCGCGGCCGCGCCACGTGGGCCCCGTTGTCGCCAAGGCTGACGGCAGCCAGAAAGCCCGCAGCCCCACGGGCTGAGGGGCCACGCGAGCGGCTGCTAAAGAGGTTTCCAACGAGGCACGGCTTTCCCTCCTGGCTCTTCGGGCGTGGGAGCTGTCACCAGAGCCGCGGCCCTACCGGAAAATGCTTTGCAGGCTGGCGCGGCGGCGCCACGTGGGCGCCGGTGTCGCCGAGGCTGACGGCCGCCGGAAAGCCCGCAGCCCCACGGGCTGTGGGGCCACGCGAGCGGCTGCCAAAGAGCTTTCCAAGGAGGCACGGCTTTCCCTCCTGGCTCTTCGGGCGTGGGAGCTGTCGCCAGAGCCGCGGCCCTACCGGAAACTGCTTCGCAGTCTGGCGCGGCGGCGCCACGTGGGCGCCGGTGTCGCCGAGGCTGACGGCCGCCGGAAAGCCCGCAGCCCCACGGGCTGTGGGGCCACGCGAGCGGCTGCCAAAGAGCTTTCCAAGGAGGCACGGCTTTCCCTCCTGCCTCTTCGGGCGTGGGAGCTGTCGCCAGAGCCGCGGCCCTACCGGAAAATGCTTCGCAGGCTGGCGTGGCGGCGAAACGTGGTCGCAGGTGTCGCCGAGGCTGACGGCCGCCGGAAAGCCCGCAGCCCCACGGGCTGTGGGGCCACGCGAGCGGCTGCTAAAGAGGTTTCCAACGAGGCACGGCTTTCCCTCCTGGCTCTTCGGGCGTGGGAGCTGTCGCCAGAGCCGCGGCCCTACCGGAAAATGCTTTGCAGGCTGGCGCGGCGGCGCCACGTGGGCGCCGGTGTCGCCGAATCTGACGGCCGCCGGAAAGCCCGCGGCCCCACGGGCCGTGGGGCCACGCGAGCGGCTGCCAAAGAGCTTTCCAAGGAGGCACGGCTTTCCCTCCTGGCTCTTCGGGCGTGGGAGCTGTCGCCAGAGCCGCGGCCCTACCGGAAAATGCTTCGCAGTCTGGCGCGGCGGCACCACGTGGGCGCCGGTGTCGCCGAGGCTGAGGGCCGCCGGAAAGCCCGCAGCCCCACGGGCTGTGGGGCCACGCGAGCGGCTGCCAAAGAGCTTTCCAAGGAGGCACGGCTTTCCCTCCTGGCTCTTCGGGCGTGGGAGCTGTCGCCAGAGCCGCGGCCCTACCGGAAAATGCTTCGCAGGCTGGCGCGGCGGCGCCACGTGGGTGCAGGTGTCGCCGAGGCTGACGGCCGCCGGAAAGCCCGCAGCCCCACGGGCTGTGGGGCCACGCGAGCGGCTGCCAAAGAGCTTTCCAAGGAGGCACGGCTTTCCCTCCTGCCTCTTCGGGCGTGGGAGCTGTCGCCAGAGCCGCGGGCCTACCGGAAAATGCTTCGCAGGCTGGCGCGGCTGCGCCACGTGGGCCCCGGTGTCGCCGAGGCTGACGGCCGCCAGAAAGCCCGCAGCCCCACGGGCTGTGGGGCCACGCGAGCGGCTGCCAAAGAGCTTTCGAACGAGGCACAGCTTTCCCTCCTGGCTCTTCGGGCGTGGGAGCTGTCGCCAGAGCCGCGGGCCTACCGGAAAATGCTTTGCAGGCTGGCGCGGCCGCGCCACGTGGGCCCCGTTGTCGCCAAGGCTGACGGCAGCCAGAAAGCCCGCAGCCCCACGGGCTGTGGGGCCACGCGAGCGGCTGCCAAAGAGCTTTCCAAGGAGGCACGGCTTTCCCTCCTGGCTCTTCGGGCGTGGGAGCTGTCGCCAGAGCCGCGGCCCTACCGGAAAATGCTTCGCAGTCTGGCGCGGCGGCGCCACGTGGGCGCCGGTGTCGCCGAGGCTGACGGCCGGCGGAAAGCCCGCAGCCCCACGGGTTGTGGGGCCACGCGAGCGGCTGCCAAAGAGCTTTCCAAGGAGGCACGGCTTTCCCTCCTGGCTCTTCGGGCGTGGGAGCTGTCGCCAGAGCCGCGGCCCTACCGGAAAATGCTTCGCTGTCTGGCGCGGTGGCGCCACGTGGGCGTCGGTGTCGCCGAGGCTGACGGCCGCCGGAAAGCCCGCAGCCCCACGGGCTGTGGGGCCACGCGAGCGGCTGCCAAAGAGCTTTCCAACGAGGCACGGCTTTCCCTCCTGGCTCTTCGGGCGTGGGAGCTGTCGCCAGAGCCGCGGCCCTACCGGAAAATTCTTCGCAGGCTGGCGCGGCGGCGCCACGTGGGCACCGGTGTCGCCGAATCTGACGGCCGCCGGAAAGCCCGCAGCCCCACGGGCTGTGGGGCCACGCGAGCGTCTGCCAAAGTGCTTTCCAAGGAGGCACGGCTTTCCCTCCTGGCTCTTCGGGCATGGGAGCTGTCGCCAGAGCCACGGCCCTACCGGAAAATGCTTCGCAGTCTGGCGTGGCGGCGCCACGTGGGCGCCGGTGTCGCCGAGGCTGACGGCAGCCGGAAAGCCCGCAGCCCCACGGGCTGTGGGGCCACGCGAGTGGCTGCCAAAGAGCTTTCCCAAGGAGGCACGGCTTTCCCTCCTGGCTCTTCGGGCGTGGGAGCTGTCGCCAGAGCCGCGGCCCTACCGGAAAATGCTTCGCAGGCTGGCGCGGCGGCGCCACGTGGGCGCCGGTGTCGCCGAGGTTGATGGCCGCTGGAAAGCCCGCAGCCCCACGGGCTGTGGGGCCTCGCGAGCGTCTGCCAATGAGCTTTTCCAAGGAGGCACGGCTTTCCCTCCTGGCTCTTCGGGTGTGGGAGCTGTCGCCAGAGCCGCGGCCCTACCGGAAAATGCTTCGCAGGCTGGCGCGGCGGCGCCACGTGGGTGCAGGTGTCGCCGAGGCTGACGGCCGCCGGTAAGCCCGCAGCCCCACGGGCTGTGGGGCCACGCGAGCGGCTGCCAAAGAGCTTTCCAAGGAGGCACGGCTTTCCCTCCTGGCTCTTCGGGCGTGGGAGCTGTCGCCAAGAGCCGCGGCCCTACCGGAAACTGCTTCGCAGTCTGGCGCGGCGGCGCCACGTGGGCGCCGGTGTCGCCGAGGCTGACGGCCGCCGGAAAGCCCGCAGCCCCACGGGCTGTGGGGCCACGCGAGCGGCTGCCAAAGAGCTTTCCAAGGAGGCACGGCTTTCCCCTCCTGGCTCTTCGGGCGTGGGAGCTGTCGCCAGAGCCGCGGCCCCTACCGGAAAATGCTTCGCAGGCTGGCGCGGCGGCGCCACGTGGGCGCCAGTGTCGCCGAGGTTGATGGCCGCTGTAAAGCCCGCAGCCCCACGGGCTGTGGGGCCTCGCGAGCGGCTGCCAATGAGCTTTCCAAGGAGGCACGGCTTTCCCTCCATGGCTCTTCGGGTGTGGGAGCTGTCGCCAGAGCCGCGGCCCTACCGGAAAATGCTTCGCAGGCTGGCGCGGCGGCGCCACGTGTGTGCAGGTGTCGCCGAGGCTGACGGCCGCCGGAAAGCCCGCAGCCCCAACGGGCTGTGGGGCCACGCGAGCGGCTGCCAAAGAGCTTTCCAAGGAGGCACGGCTTTCCCTCCTGCCTCTTCGGGCGTGGGAGCTGTCGCCAGAGCCGCGGGCCTACCGGAAAATGCTTTGCAGGCTGGCGCGGCCGCGCCACGTGGGCCCCGGTGTCGCCGAGGCTGACGGCCGCCAGAAAGCCCCGCAGACCCACGGGCTGTGGGGCCACGCGAGCGGCTGCCAAAGAGCTTTCGAACGAGGCACAGCTTTCCCTCCTGGCTCTTCGGGCGTGGGAGCTGTCGCCAGAGCCGCGGGCCTACCGGAAAATGCTTCGCAGGCTGGCGCGGCCGCGCCACGTGGGCCCCCGTTGTCGCCAAGGCTGACGGCAGCCAGAAAGCCCGCAGCCCCACGGGCTGAGGGGCCACGCGAGCGGCTGCTAAAGAGGTTTCCAACGAGGCACGGCTTTCCCTCCTGGCTCTTCGGGCGTGGGAGCTGTCACCAGAGCCGCGGCCCCTACCGGAAAATGCTTTGCAGGCTGGCGCGGCGGCGCCACGTGGGCGCCGGTGTCGCCGAGGCTGACGGCCGCCGGAAAGCCCGCAGCCCCACGGGCTGTGGGGCCACGCGAGCGGCTGCCAAAGAGCTTTCCAACGAGGCACGGCTTTCCCTCCTGGCTCTTCGGGCGTGGGAGCTGTCGCCAGAGCCGCGGCCCTACCGGAAACTGCTTCGCAGTCTGGCGCGGCGGCGCCATGTGGGCGCCGGTGTCGCCGAGGCTGACGGCCGCCGGAAAGCCCGCAGCCCCACGGGCTGTGGGGCCACGCGAGCCGCTGCCAAAGAGCTTTCCAAGGAGGCACGGCTTTCCCTCCTGGCTCTTCGGCGAGTGGGAGCTGTCGCCAGAGCCGCGGCCCTACCGGAAAATGCTTCGCAGGCTGGCGTGGCGGCGAAACGTGGTCGCAGGTGTCGCCGAGGCTGACGGCCGCCGGAAAGCCCGCAGCCCCACGGGCTGTGGGGCCACGCGAGCGGCTGCTAAAGAGGTTTCCAACGAGGCACGGCTTTCCCTCCTGGCTCTTCGGGCGTGGGAGCTGTCGCCAGAGCCGCGGCCCTACCGGAAAATGCTTCGCAGGCTGGCGCGGCGGCGCCACGTGGGCGCCGGTGTCGCCGAGGCTGACGGCTGCCGGAAAGCCCGCAGCCCCACGGGCTGTGGGGCCACGCGAGCGGCTGCCAAAGAGCTTTCCAACGAGGCACGGCTTTCCCTCCTGGCTCTTCGGGCGTGGGAGCTGTCGCCAGAGCCGCGGCCCTACCGGAAAATGCTTCGCTGTCTGGCGCGGTGGGCGCCACGTGGGCGTCGGTGTCGCCGAGGCTGACGGCCGCCGGAAAGCCCGCAGCCCCACGGGCTGTGGGGCCACGCGAGCGGCTGCCAAAGAGCTTTCCAACGAGGCACGGCTTTCCCTCCTGGCTCTTCGGGCGTGGGAGCTGTCGCCAGAGCCGCGGCCCTACCGGAAAATTCTTCGCAGGCTGGCGCGGCGGCGCCACGTGGGCACCGGTGTCGCCGAATCTGACGGCCGCCGGAAAGCCCGCAGCCCCCACGGGCTGTGGGGCCACGCGAGCGTCTGCCAAAGAGCTTTCCAAGGAGGCACGGCTTTCCCTCCTGGCTCTTCGGGCATGGGAGCTGTCGCCAGAGCCACGGCCCTACCGGAAAATGCTTCGCAGTCTGGCGTGGCGGCGCCACGTGGGCGCCGGTGTCGCCGAGGCTGACGGCAGCCGGAAAGCCCCGCAGCCCCACGGGCTGTGGGGCCACGCGAGTGGCTGCCAAAGAGCTTTCCAAGGAGGCACGGCTTTCCCTCCTGGCTCTTCGGGCGTGGGAGCTGTCGCCAGAGCCGCGGCCCTACCGGAAAATGCTTCGCAGGCTGGCGCGGCGGCACCACGTGGGCGCCGGTGTCGCCGAGGTTGATGGCCGCTGGAAAGCCCGCAGCCCCACGGGCTGTGGGGCCTCGCGAGCGTCTGCCAATGAGCTTTCCAAGGAGGCACGGCTTTCCCTCCTGGCTCTTCGGGTGTGGGAGCTGTCGCCAGAGCCGCGGCCCTACCGGAAAATGCTTCGCAGGCTGGCGCGGCGGCGCCACGTGTGTGCAGGTGTCGCCGAGGCTGACGGCCGCCGGAAAGCCCGCAGCCCCACGGGCTGTGGGGCCACGCGAGCGGCTGCCAAAGAGCTTTCCAAGGAGGCACGGCTTTCCCTCCTGCCTCTTCGGGCGTGGGAGCTGTCGCCAGAGCCGCGGGCCTACCGGAAAATGCTTTGCAGGCTGGCGCGGCCGCGCCACGTGGGCCCCGGTGTCGCCGAGGCTGACGGCCGCCAGAAAGCCCGCAGACCCACGGGCTGTGGGGCCACGCGAGCGGCTGCCAAAGAGCTTTCGAACGAGGCACAGCTTTCCCTCCTGGCCTCTTCGGGCGTGGGAGCTGTCGCCAGAGCCGCGGGCCTACCGGAAAATGCTTCGCAGGCTGGCGCGGCCGCGCCACGTGGGCCCCGTTGTCGCCAAGGCTGACGGCAGCCAGAAAGCCCGCAGCCCCACGGGCTGAGGGGCCACGCGAGCGGCTGCTAAAGAGGTTTCCAACGAGGCACGGCTTTCCCTCCTGGCTCTTCGGGCGTGGGAGCTGTCACCAGAGCCGCGGCCCTACCGGAAAATGCTTTGCAGGCTGGCGCGGCGGCGCCACGTGGGCGCCGGTGTCGCCGAGGCTGACGGCCGCCGGAAAGCCCGCAGCCCCACGGGCTGTGGGGCCACGCGAGCGGCTGCCAAAGAGCTTTCCAACGAGGCACGGCTTTCCCTCCTGGCTCTTCGGGCGTGGGAGCTGTCGCCAGAGCCGCGGCCCTACCGGAAACTGCTTCGCAGTCTGGCGCGGCGGCGCCATGTGGGGCGCCGGTGTCGCCGAGGCTGACGGCCGCCGGAAAGCCCGCAGCCCCACGGGCTGTGGGGCCACGCGAGCCGCTGCCAAAGAGCTTTCCAAGGAGGCACGGCTTTCCCTCCTGGCTCTTCGGGCGTGGGAGCTGTCGCCAGAGCCGCGGCCCTACCGGAAAATGCTTCGCAGGCTGGCGTGGCGGCGAAACGTGGTCGCAGGTGTCGCCGAGGCTGACGGCCGCCGGAAAGCCCGCAGCCCCACGGGCTGTGGGGCCACGCGAGCGGCTGCTAAAGAGGTTTCCAACGAGGCACGGCTTTCCCTCCTGGCTCTTCGGGCGTGGGAGCTGTCGCCAGAGCCGCGGCCCTACCGGAAAATGCTTCGCAGGCTGGCGCGGCGGCGCCACGTGGGCGCCGGTGTCGCCGAGGCTGACGGCTGCCGGAAAGCCCCGCAGCCCCACGGGCTGTGGGGCCACCGCGAGCGGCTGCCAAAGAGCTTTCCAACGAGGCACGGCTTTCCCTCCTGGCTCTTCGGGCGTGGGAGCTGTCGCCAGAGCCGCGGCCCTACCGGAAAATGCTTCGCTGTCTGGCGCGGTGGCGCCACGTGGGCGTCGGTGTCGCCGAGGCTGACGGCCGCCGGAAAGCCCGCAGCCCCACGGGCTGTGGGGCCACGCGAGCGGCTGCCAAAGAGCTTTCCAACGAGGCACGGCTTTCCCTCCTGGCTCTTCGGGCGTGGGAGCTGTCGCCAGAGCCGCGGCCCTACCGGAAAATTCTTCGCAGGCTGGCGCGGCGGCGCCACGTGGGCACCGGTGTCGCCGAATCTGACGGCCGCCGGAAAGCCCGCAGCCCCACGGGCTGTGGGGCCACGCGAGCGTCTGCCAAAGAGCTTTCCAAGGAGGCACGGCTTTCCCTCCTGGCTCTTCGGGCATGGGAGCTGTCGCCAGAGCCACGGCCCTACCGGAAAATGCTTCGCAGTCTGGCGTGGCGGCGCCACGTGGGCGCCGGTGTCGCCGAGGCTGACGGCAGCCGGAAAGCCCGCAGCCCCACGGGCTGTGGGGCCACGCGAGTGGCTGCCAAAGAGCTTTCCAAGGAGGCACGGCTTTCCCTCCTGGCTCTTCGGGCGTGGGAGCTGTCGCCAGAGCCGCGGCCCCTACCGGAAAATGCTTCGCAGGCTGGCGCGGCGGCACCACGTGGGCGCCGGTGTCGCCGAGGTTGATGGCCGCTGGAAAGCCCGCAGCCCCACGGGCTGTGGGGCCTCGCGAGCGTCTGCCAATGAGCTTTCCAAGGAGGCACGGCTTTCCCTCCTGGCTCTTCGGGTGTGGGAGCTGTCGCCAGAGCCGCGGCCCTACCGGAAAATGCTTCGCAGGCTGGCGCGGCGGCGCCACGTGGGTGCAGGTGTCGCCGAGGCTGACGGCCGCCGGTAAGCCCGCAGCCCCACGGGCTGTGGGGCCACGCGAGCGGCTGCCAAAGAGCTTTCCAACGAGGCACGGCTTTCCCTCCTGGCTCTTCGGGCGTGGGAGCTGTCGCCAGAGGCCGCGGCCCTACCGGAAACTGCTTCGCAGTCTGGCGCGGCGGCGCCACGTGGGCGCCGGTGTCGCCGAGGCTGACGGCCGCCGGAAAGCCCGCAGCCCCACGGGCTGTGGGGCCACGCGAGCGGCTGCCAAAGAGCTTTCCAAGGAGGCACGGCTTTCCCTCCTGGCTCTTCGGGCGTGGGAGCTGTCGCCAGAGCCGCGGCCCTACCGGAAAATGCTTCGCAGGCTGGCGCGGCGGCGCCACGTGGGCGCCAGTGTCGCCGAGGTTGATGGCCGCTGTAAAGCCCGCAGCCCCACGGGCTGTGGGGCCTCGCGAGCGGCTGCCAATGAGCTTTCCAAGGAGGCACGGCTTTCCCTCCTGGCTCTTCGGGTGTGGGAGCTGTCGCCAGAGCCGCGGCCCTACCGGAAAATGCTTCGCAGGCTGGCGCGGCGGCGCCACGTGTGTGCAGGTGTCGCCGAGGCTGACGGCCGCCGGAAAGCCCGCAGCCCCACGGGCTGTGGGGCCACGCGAGCGGCTGCCAAAGAGCTTTCCAAGGAGGCACGGCTTTCCCTCCTGCCTCTTCGGGCGTGGGAGCTGTCGCCAGAGCCGCGGGCCTACCGGAAAATGCTTTGCAGGCTGGCGCGGCCGCGCCACGTGGGCCCCGGTGTCGCCGAGGCTGACGGCCGCCAGAAAGCCCGCAGACCCACGGGCTGTGGGGCCACGCGAGCGGCTGCCAAAGAGCTTTCGAACGAGGCACAGCTTTCCCTCCTGGCTCTTCGGGCGTGGGAGCTGTCGCCAGAGCCGCGGGCCTACCGGAAAATGCTTCGCAGGCTGGCGCGGCCGCGCCACGTGGGCCCCGTTGTCGCCAAGGCTGACGGCAGCCAGAAAGCCCGCAGCCCCACGGGCTGAGGGGCCACGCGAGCGGCTGCTAAAGAGGTTTCCAACGAGGCACGGCTTTCCCTCCTGGCTCTTCGGGCGTGGGAGCTGTCACCAGAGCCGCGGGCCCTACCGGAAAATGCTTTGCAGGCTGGCGCGGCGGCGCCACGTGGGCGCCGGTGTCGCCGAGGCTGACGGCCGCCGGAAAGCCCGCAGCCCCACGGGCTGTGGGGCCCACGCGAGCGGCTGCCAAAGAGCTTTCCAACGAGGCACGGCTTTCCCTCCTGGCTCTTCGGGCGTGGGAGCTGTCGCCAGAGCCGCGGCCTACCGGAAACTGCTTCGCAGTCTGGCGCGGCGGCGCCACGTGGGCGCCGGTGTCGCCGAGGCTGACGGCCGCCGGAAAGCCCGCAGCCCCACGGGCTGTGGGGCCACGCGAGCCGCTGCCAAAGAGCTTTCCAAGGAGGCACGGCTTTCCCTCCTGGCTCTTCGGGCGTGGGAGCTGTCGCCAGAGCCGCGGCCCTACCGGAAAATGCTTCGCAGGCTGGCGTGGCGGCGAAACGTGGTCGCAGGTGTCGCCGAGGCTGACGGCCGCCGGAAAGCCCGCAGCCCCACGGGCTGTGGGGCCACGCGAGCGGCTGCTAAAGAGGTTTCCAACGAGGCACGGCTTTCCCTCCTGGCTCTTCGGGCGTGGGAGCTGTCGCCAGAGCCGCGGCCCTACCGGAAAATGCTTCGCAGGCTGGCGCGGCGGCGCCACGTGGGCGCCGGTGTCGCCGAGGCTGACGGCTGCCGAAAGCCCGCAGCCCCACGGGCTGTGGGGCCACGCGAGCGGCTGCCAAAGAGCTTTCCAACGAGGCACGGCTTTCCCTCCTGGCTCTTCGGGCGTGGGAGCTGTCGCCAGAGCCGCGGCCCTACCGGAAAAATTCTTCGCAGGCTGGCGTGGCGGCGCCACGTGGGCACCGGTGTCGCCGAATCTGACGGCCGCCGGAAAGCCCGCAGCCCCACGGGCTGTGGGGCCACGCGAGCGTCTGCCAAAGAGCTTTCCAAGGAGGCACGGCTTTCCCTCCTGGCTCTTCGGGCATGGGAGCTGTCGCCAGAGCCACGGCCCTACCGGAAAATGCTTCGCAGTCTGGCGTGGCGGCGCCACGTGGGCGCCGGTGTCGCCGAGGCTGACGGCAGCCGGAAAGCCCGCAGCCCCACGGGCTGTGGGGCCACGCGAGTGGCTGCCAAAGAGCTTTCCAAGGAGGCACGGCTTTCCCTCCTGGCTCTTCGGGCG